>NC_092873.1:463933200-463998200 GCF_028372415.1 Notamacropus eugenii | reverse complement strand
GCACTATGCTAAACATTTTACAAATATTATCTCATTTTATCCTCACAATAATGAGGATATGTGAGATATGGTGCTATTATTTGCCCCCATTTAATAGTTGAGGAAACTGACAGACAGAGGTTAAGTGACATGCCCAAGATCACACAGCTAGTAAGTTTCTCAAGCTAGATTTGAACTTGGATATTCCTGACTCCAAGCCCTCCTGACTTTTACCTGGAAGGAGATTTTATTTAACAATATCACAGATGGATACCTAGTATGCTGCTTCCTGTCATTAAATCAATAAACATTTATTAAGGGCCTCCCATGTGGCAAGCAGGTAGGTGGTACAGTGAATAGAGTAGCAGCCCTAGAATCAGAAAGATCCAAGTTCAAATCTGGCTTCAGATACTCACTAGATGTGTGACTCTGGGCAAGTTAGTTAACCCCTATTTGCCTCAGTTCCATTTATGTATAATGAAGATATACTGGAGAAGAAATTGCTCACCATTCCAATATCTTTGTCAAGAAAACCCTGAACAATAACAATGTGCCAGGCACTGTGCTAAGTATCAGGGATACAGAGAGAGACAAAAGACAGTCCCTGTTCTCAAAATGCTTACAGTCTATTTGGAGAGACAACATGCAAACACCAATGTACAAGCAAGCCACATACAGGATAATTTAGAGATAACCAACAGAGGAAAAGCACTAAAATTAAGAGGGAATGTGAAAAGCTTCTGCTTGAAGATGAGATTTTAGATGGAACTTAAAGGAAGCCAGGGAAGTCAGGAGGTGCAAATGCAGTGGGAGAACATTCCAGTCATGGGGGTCAACTAGAGAACTATAAGTTTTCCTATCCAAAATCCTTCTTGTTCCCAGCTACAGTTGGTTTGGATTTCTGTGCATTTTGACCTCATCATTCTCTGGGGGCTGTCTTTGATTTTCGATGGGGGAACTTGCTTGAATTTTCTAAAATCTGAGCAAACTGGAAGTTAGATTTTTGGAACTTTAGACAGTCTATGAAGTGTAAACCAGCCTACCATTCTCCTAAAGCACACATTGTTACTGACCCTTGGGCATATACTAGAACTTCCCTTAAAAAAATGGATTCCTCACTTGTTTTTAAATATTCTGTCTCATTTTTATGCAAGTACAATGCAGAATGTATAGTTATATAACCATAGATGTAGAGCTAGAAAAGTACCTTAAGGAGTCATCTAGTCAAATATTCTTATTTTGTAGATTAGAAAAGGAGACCAAGAGAGCTTATATGATACCTCCAAAGTCACACATATAGTGAATGCCAGAGAACAGATTTAAACCCAAGTTTTCTGACTCCAAATCTAGAATCTCTTCTACTACACCATGTTTCACTGTAGAGGAATGAGAAATCAAAGGCTAGTTAAGAAGGTGTCCAAGAATGGGTTTTGGATTGATGAACCACAGCTTGAAATATAGGAATGATGGGTTATTGGCTAGGGATTGAGAACACTTAAGAAGAACTGTTGAAGATCTGTCTGCTTGGAGTCTTGTAGATCTAATCCAAAGGAGATTTAAACTGAAAAGAATGGGGGAAGAAGGAAACTGTCTCAGTACAGTCACTGATTTGGATGCCATAGAGGGTAATGACAGTGTAGGAAGGATAAGCCATAGAGACACCTTGAAATTAATAGAAAAAAATGCAAGGAAAGAGATAGCAATAAAATTCATGGCTTGTAAATCCAGTATGAGTCTACAGTGTGATATGCCAGACAGTCAAACCAACTAGCATCCTCTTAGGCTAATTTAAGAGAGGCAGAATGTCTCCTTCTAGAGAGATGATAATCCTTCTCTTTTCTGTCCTGATTAGACCATATCTACTGTTATCATTTTCAATTCTAAAGGGTCACATTTTAAGGAGAACATTGCAGAAGGGGTGAGCATCCTGAAGACAGCAGCCAGAATGGTGAAAAACCCTGAGCTGTGATTTGGTTAGGTGAAGGAACTGAGGCTATTTAGTGAGGAAGAGAGAAGATCAAGGGAGACATGATGACTGCCTTCTGGTGTTTGAAGGGATATTGTATGGAAGAGGGAATCCAACATTCTCTTTGGTCCCAGAGGACAAAGGTAGAAGGAAAAACTCAACAACCCTCCTCCCCCCAAAACAAACAAACCAAACAAACCTTACTAACCATGAAAGCTATCCCAAAGTGGGGGCCTTAGGAGGCAGTGGATTCTCCTTAGCTAGAGGTCTCCATAATCCTTTATTTTATGAGGCTGCCCTCCTAGTCATGCTGGCTCCACTGTTTCTGAAATGTAGCTTCTAGGATCAAAGGTCATAATACTTTGTGACCAAAAGCTGCACCTTTGTTCTTCTGAGTATTCTAACTCACAGAGCAGATTTTTCATTAGTATGGACTTGGTAGTACTAACTTCTGGCCCTCTCTGAGCCTCTGAGTACTTATTTTTGAGGAAAATGAATACATTTCCTTCATTGTAATGAAACACAAGAGAATTAAGATAATCAGACTCAAAGGAAATAATGATTCATGTATCTGAAACATGTTCTTATTTAACTTAGTTGTCTGAAACCCCTCACCAGATCCAGGTGCATGGCTCCTACATTTCTAATTTCAGTCATGGCCTGGAGTTTCGACTGTGGGTTCCTATTACAACAATCTTCCTCTAGGAATCATGGCATTTATTCTGTTTAGCACATTCTTCACTGGCCTGGGCTCCATCCAGCTTTGGGCTTCCTGGGCGCTAGTCTATAGGTATATTATAGATAATCAATTGGGAAATGAGCTAAACTCTTGACTTATATAGTCTTCCTCTGCTCCCAAACCCACTCAGGTAATCACTCACCTAACAGCCTACTTCTCTTACAATGTCATTGTTCAATCATGTTTGACCCTTTGGGACCCCTTGTGGGCTTTTCTTGGCAAAGATATTGGAGTGGTTTGCCACATCTTTCTTCAGCTCATTTTACAGATAAAGAAACTGAAGCAAATAAGGTTAAGTGACTTGCCTAGGGTCACACAACTAGTAAGTATCTAAAGTCAAATTTGAACTCAGACCTTGGCTGACTCCAGGTTTGGCACTCTATCTACTGTTCCAATGTAGTTGCCTTTCTCTCACAAGCACCTAGCCAATTTCTTATCACCAACCCCAATCCCTGTCCCCATTCCAGGTCATAACTATACCTTATTCCTTTTGGCCCATCATTAAATTTTTATTAAAATTAAGTTTTGTTGTTGTTTTTTGTTTTTACATCACCTATATTTCTGAATATGTCCTTCTATTCCTCTCTGCCCATCCTTTACCTCAGCTCCTGTCCAGTGAATCATCCCTAATAACAACGAACAAAACAAACCAATGAGAAGAAAAGAAGTTTAGGAAATACGTTGAGTCTGCTGGGATATACAATGTTCCATCCTCCCAGTGTCTCACCTCTGCAGAGGTTATGTCTCTCTTATAAAATTTGTAGCATATTGGACAGAGAACATGCAAGGGGAAGACCTACAAGGTATACATAGCCATTCTCCCTATCCGTGCAAAATAAATGTAACCTGTATAAACTCTGGGGTCCTCATTCCAACTTCCACTCTCACTGCTGAGAGTCCCTAAGGAAGGTTCCATTTCTCCCCTTTGGGTGCTAGGGTTATAGCTGAAGGTTGGGTGTGTTTCTTCTCTAATATCATCTTCTTAAGCTCCATTCTGTTCTGTTCTGTGCCCGCCCCCACCATATTAACCACCAGAGATTAGTACCTCAGTTCCATTTAACAATTAGTATCAATTGTCTTTTACAAAAGGATATTGACTGAGTAAATATAGCAAGAAAAATACTTACAAACATTCCCCCCCCAAAAAAAACACTGGGACCCCAACTGTTGGTCCCCAAGGGAGAGTGGATTCAGATTTTTTTTCTTGGAAATTGTTTTTCTAACTTAAACAGCAAAAAACAGATTATGTCCGTATGCATCACAAAATGTGAGGATTCCATATGAAACTGTGAATCTCCATTCATGCAGTTGGATTTTAAAAAATATTTGTAATAAATTCAACATAAACTGTTCTGCTTGTTCTTCCTTCTGAAGTTCTCCCTGTTTTTTTCTACGTACTTTAAAAAATGTTACAATGGCCCTCTTTTAGGGGAATCACTACTGCTAACCTCCTCTTACTCCTGATGTGCCCCTCTTTAAAAAAAACAAAGCAAAAAACAAATGAAAAACCCTAACAATAAACAAGAAAAAAAATCTACACTAACAGCTCTGTAACAGATAAGTGTAGTCTAAGTTCAATAGATCCATACAACAGACTTGTTCAAAAGGCCTTGTGTTTGTACCTTATATCCACCAGCTCTTTGTCAGAAAGTGGGTAACATACTTCATTTTAGGTCTTCTGGAGACATGATTGCTCATCACATTAACAGGACTTTCAAAGTTGGGTTGTGGTTTTTACAGTGTTGCTGTCTCTATATAAATTGTTCTCTTGGTTTCACTCACTTCACTCTACATCAGTTTGTATTACTTAGGATTCTCTGAAATTGTCTTATTCTTCATTTATTACCCCAAAATATCATTCTATTACCTTCAAATACCATGATTTCTTCAGCCATTTCCCAATTATCTAAGAAGACATCTAAGTCACCTCCTTAGATCCTAATTTTTTGCTTTTCTCCTCTCCCTCCACTTTTTCATATTTCTTTCAGAATTAGAAAGTTATTTTGCTTATGTCTCTTACTTTTCCAGTATCACCACCCTCTTAAACACCACCTTTCCCTATCCCAGCTCTTCTTCTGTTTAATTTCATGTATTTATACATGAGTTTGTGTGTGTTTTCAGCCATTATTTGTCCATTTCCATTGAGTGAGACTGATGTCTACACCTCTTTCCCTTCCTCCATGTTTGTATCCTCTTATGTACCCCAATTGTGAGAAATAACAAGTTCCATTCCTTCTTCCTCCTTTCTATACCAATGCATTTTTAATCCTCCCTTTTCTTTCTCCTCTGAAAACCCTCAAAATAGAACCAACTCACCCCAAGTCTTTTCCTTCCTTCCTTCCTTCTTTCCTTCCTTCCTTCCTTCCTTCCTTCCTTCCTTCCTTCCTTCCTTCCTTCCTTCCTTCCTTTTTCTTATTTTTTTAGTTTAATTCCCCTTTTGCCTTAGATTGTGAGTTTCTTGCTGGCAGGGACTATTTTCATCTTTTTTTTTTTTTTTTGGGGAACTCATGAAAATAAGTCTTCCTGGTTCTAAGCCCAGTCCTCTATACACTATGCAGCCTAGCTGCCCTGCTTGGCACATAGGAGGTGCTTGATGATACTTGTTGACTTGACTTGAAAGAGCCAGACCAAAAACCTTGGTTTGGATGGTTAGAGTTTTAATGCTCCCTAGTTGCAGTTCCACAACCAATTGAAAAACAAACAAACAAGAGTGCCTTTTATCACATGGTGGTTGGACCAGGGGATTAGAACCAGTTACAGAATGTCTGTGCTTGATACACATTTGGGGGTAGTGCCTTTCAATGTCACCGACAGGCTTCTAGGCCTATGTGGGAATTTCATCAGCTGAGCATCCTATGCATGCTCATCAATTCCCTGTTGTGCTAGGAAAACTGCCTGTATATCTCTAGCTTCTGAGAATGCCTTAGAACTCCCCTCTCATTGACTTGTAAAAATCAGTCCTCAGCATTTATCTCCATGAGAGATTCTAATGTTGGGGGAAAACACAAAGTTATATTTAACTGGGAACCCTCTTCATCCTCATTTGGCCACTTCCTACCTGTAGGACCTCTGACAAGTCACTCAACCTGTGTTGCCCTCACTTTCCTCATCCTTGAGATAAAGAGTTCAGACTATACCTCTAAGGACTTTAATAACACTACCTCTGTGAGCCATGTGATTGCTATGTAATAGTTCTTGGTAGCCTTTATTTGTGTTGCATTGGAGCTACAGGAGATTGAGATGTCTTCTCCTCTATCAAGCTCTACAACAGAATCATAGAATTTAGAACTGGAAGGGACCTTAGGGATCATCTAGTTCAACCCTTCACTCTTCTTTTATTTGCCACTGTGCTTCCCTCTTTTCCAGGATCAGAAGTATAGTCCCACTGCTCACTGGCACAAGAGCTATGACCTGTTTCATTTCTGGCCTGGACTGGGTCTCCCCTCCTTAGTCAGCCTGGTGGATACCTGCTTCTAAGAGCTCATTATAGGTGCTCATTATCTCCAGATTTCTTGTGAACATCTGATTATCCCTATTGTATCTCAGAATTGCTAGGCTTAAGTGCTCTGCCAACCTTATCCTCTTTGGTGGCAGATATTACAAGTTCATGCCAGCATCTCTGGAAATGCCTTATTAAAAATTGTTATTTTTTATTTTTACATAATCTACATTTCCCAATATGTATTTCCCTTTGTGTCTCTAGAGAGCCAACTCTTATGGCAAAGAATGAAAAAAAGGCAAAAGTATATCAGCAACTCCATCAAACATATTGAAAAAGTTTGATAGTGTGTTCCAAGTTTCATGCCTATAGGCTCCCACATCAGTAAAGAAGCAGGGGGAAATAACTTCTCATAACTCTCCTTGAGGCGCATTCAATCTGGATTATTTTGTTGGCAGTATTTTTTTCTATCCATATTTCTTTATTCATTGTGCCTATTTGGTTCCACTTCATTTTGCATCAGTTCATAGAAGTTTTCCAGGTTTTTCTCTATAGTCATCATATACGTAGTTTCTTTTAGCATAGTAGCTTTCCATTAAATTTATCTACCACAACTTGCTTAGCCCCCAATTGATGATCATTTATTTTGTTTCTTGTTCATTGTTACTTTAAGAAGTACTAGTATAAATATATGATGTATATGGAACATTAAAAAATATTGACCTCCTTCAACCCCCTCAATTTACATATAAGGAAAATTAAGTGAAGTTCTTTGCTCAGGTTCACAGAGGTAGTTAAGTAGCAATTGTGAAGGTATCCAGCAAAGTCACTTCACTAACTCAGTCCATTTTAATCACACTACTTGTACCCTCAAAACTCTCTTGGCTCTTTCTGTCACCATGTTCTTGAGGTGAGGTTTAGATTTTTGGTTATGCAATATTTCATTTAATGTATCCACCCTTGCTTACTTTTCCCTTCCTCCTCTTCATCTTATTTAGTTTAAATCTCCACCTACCTGGTCTTCAATTTAGTTGTATACAACAGCATTCAAAGCCCTAAACCAAATCCTATGAGAGCTGTCAGTGATAAAAGACAATAAGGACATGAACCAAGGTTCTCTGACCCCAATCCAGAGCTCACTCCATGACATCAGGTATCTCTTGAAGTGGTCTTCAATAACAGAAGCTCAGACACGGACTTTTACTGGTTTTGCTGTATTAAAAAAAGCTAAACAGGGGAGGAAGTGCGTGCTTGTGTGAAGTCATGGAGGCAAGAGAAAGAATGCTGTATTGAGGAAGCAGCAGTATGGTTAGAATACATTGTGTGTGAAGGGGAATAATGTGGAGTGAGTGAATGAGCTTAGGATGGGAATTAAATGCCAACCCAAGAAGCTTGTATTTTATCATAGCAGCAGTGAGGAGGCCCTGAAGGTCCTTGAACAGGGGAAAGAAATGATCAGACATGTGCTTTAAGAAGATTACTTTGGTTGCCATGTGGAAGATAGATTGAAGAGGAAGGAGCCTGGAGACTGGTTGCTTAATTAGAGTGTCAAAATTGTGCAGGGGAGTGTTGATGAGTAGAGAAAAGGGGACAGAAGTATGGGATGTTAGGATTGTAAAAGATTCATGCTCTAGGGACTTGGGGCTAAAGCTTCCTTCCCTGGAGTACAGATGGCTCTTCCACTACAGGGAACAAATAAATATTAGGAAGGAGTGAAAATAAGGAATGTCTCAAGTCAAGAAAGGGAGCACAAGCAGGGGAGGAAATGAATAAGTGGTTCAGGGCTGGGGACAGAAGCTTATGAATAAAGGGGGTTAAACGCCTCCTGGTTTGAAGCTCTATTTGTGTGTAGATATCTTAAAAAGTGGGGAAAAGGTGATGGTTCATGGTGAGGAGAAGGGAACCAGAAAGAGGAGGAACATAATATGATCTGGGTGACCCACTGGTAACACACAAACTCAATCCTAATTTTTTCTTATATCATTTATCTCCTACTCCCTCTCTGCTTGGGAAACAAGTCCCTGCTTTAAGGGACTATGAGCTGTTTGTCACAAAGGGTGAGGGACATGAAGATATAATTTCTTTCTCTCTTACAACCCTTCCTCTCCCTGCTATTTTACTCTTCTCCTCCCCCCCCCCCCCCAGTTCTGCTGCTTGTCAAGAACAGGGGATCTATTTGAGTTTATTTATGTGGCAAGAAATAAGAACCTGTGTTTTGCTTGTTCAACCAGCATCCTGCACTGTCAAGAAGGTGCTAAACATCAGGAATTCTTACTCTTAGTTTTTTCTTTTCCTTCCTTCCTTCCTTCCTTCCTTCCTTCCTTCCTTCCTTCCTTCCTTCCTTCCTTCCTTCCTTTTTTTCTCTTTCTTCTTTCCTCTCCTTTCTCTCTTCCTCCACCTTCTTCTTCTGTCTCTTTCCCACACTCCCTCCTAAAATTCCAATGGGAGATAATATTTACCTGACAGATTCACTATGGAAATGTGACATATGACATATGACAGTTGGGGGTGGAGAAAACTTTCCCTCTTCCTCCCCCATCTACCTTTCTAGAGAATTGAAAATGGGAACTTGGGATCTCCAAACACAACTGATTTAAATTCAGGGAGGATGGTGGAGGAGAAGTAGGAATAGCTGTTTAATCTTCTCTTATAAAGGGGCATAATGTGAGCTTTGCTCTCTGGGAATATCATAGAGGCAGAGGTTAGCTGTGCCAGTCATACAGAAAGAGTGATGGAGTGGTACAGTGATGGAGGCAAGGTAAATTCAGAGATGGAGGATGGGATGTATTTGGTGCTGGCTTGAGTAACGTACTGTTTTAGTCACAGAGCCATTTGGAAGAAGATTTGATGAAAATTTTGCTCTGTAGAGTATAAGAATTACTATTCGTTTAGGCAACCTCTCAAAAGCAGGTCAGGTATATTCATAGGATGTCAAATTGTTAGGCAGTATTTTCAGAAGTAAAAATTTGTGACTGCTCCCTTTTTATCTGGAAACATGAAAAAAGCACAAATTCTCAAGCCAGCTACTGGGTAAATGAGGTAGCCAGGTGGCACAGGAGGTAGAATGCTGTCTTAGAAATTTACCAGTTGTGTGACCCTGGGAAAGTCACTTAAATTCTGTTTGCCTCAGTTACCTCATCTGTCAAATGGGGATAAGAACAGCATCTACCTTCCAGGGTTGTTATGAGGATCAAATGAGATAATTTTTGTAAAATGCTTAACATAGTACCAGCACGTAGTAGGCGCTATATAAATGCTTATTCCCTTCCCTTTTCCTTATATATTTCCTTATTTAGGAAATGCCCAGTTACTTTCTGTGTTGGGTCAGTGTTTATGCTTAATCTATCTACGAAGATAAATTACAAGAAGTCAGATTAATTAAGCTTAAAAGATTTCTGGCTCCAATCATGGAAGAGAAATCCATATGTTTGAGACAGTATGTTGAGTGGGAAGAAGTGGGTGGTTTTCCAGAGGTCATGTCAAAGCTTTCTGGAAAAAAGGGATATTGATGAAGGGTTCTGGGAAAAAATGGAAAGTGCAGGGGAATTTATTAGTGCTTTAGAACAGGGTGGGGAGGGACTTTAAACACCATCTACTCATCCCCCTCATTTTAAAAAGGCAACTGAATTCCCAGAAAGGCAAATGTCTTGCCCATTGTCATATAGGCAATAAAAGGAAGTCAGAAATTGAACTTTAGTTATCTGACTCTAAATCATATTCTCTTTCCACCACTCTATACCAGAACTTTTAAAACTGTGGGTCCTGATAGCAAATGGTTTCTGAACACTCAGTGACTAAAAATTAATTCAAAATCAGACAAGTGAAGAATTCAAGGTGTTTCTGGCAGTACTTGCCCATGTTGCATTGCCCAGCTTCACAGCACCTTGGTTCTGAACACAAAGCATGAACACTTTGCACTGTGCATGCCCTCAGGCCATGCAACGCCAGTGAACCCAGCCAAAACATGAAAAGGTTTTGTGAGTTGAAAAAGTTTAAGAAGCCCTGATCTACACTGTCTTAAAAGAAGGAATGGGAGGAGGAGCCCCCCAAAAGGAGAAAAGATATCACTTGTGTTTATTGCATCCATGGTATTGGTATTGGTCCATCTATTTCTCTGTATGGACTTTCTTCGAATATACCAGATGCCCCATCCTCTACCTGCTCTTCCACCTCATCTACTTTTCCCTTCACTCAGTGAAGCATACTTAATAAGCCTAATCCTATTTCTTAAACTGAATGATCACCCCGTATGTATTGACTTTCTCATAGTTTGACCTTGGACAAGCATCAGATTGTCCATTAGTTGTTTTCATATCTATGTATTGTTATCAACACAGAGATTCAGATGGAGGATATCACAATGCTTCTCAGATTCTTCTTATCCTGGAATGCTATCCTCACCCATGCATGTCCTACAGTCAGTCCCCTAGAGCCTACACCACTCTTCCCTCCAACCAAAAGATGCTTCCTTACTGCTAGATGGCCAGAGAAATGCTAGCACAACCACATGGTAGCATGGCATGGCATGATCTGTCTACTTAATGGTGGGGGATGAGGAAGAGCTAGGGCAGAAAGTGGTGTTTTTAGGAAGGAACTAGAAGGGGGAAAGATGAAACACCCAGGGAAAATAATTGCATGGTTATATATTTATAGTTGGAAGAGATCTTAGAGGTCATGTAATCCAACCGCAATTATTTAAGACTTAAAAAAACCTGGATTCCCAAGAGGTTAAATGCCTTAGGTCACACAGAAAGTAAACAATGGAAATGATTATATAGCAAAACCTAGTAGAATAATAAGGAAAAAGGAAGTGAGCTCTGAAAGTGATGATATAACTTGCTGATAGAAGGATGGCTTTTAACTCTGAAACTTAGTTGAGGAATAGGTTATGTTTGACATACAAGGAAGGACTCCAGTTTAGATGATGGAAGAATTTTGTCAGAAGTGGACCAAAGATGATGATTATTATGAAATGCATTAACACAGAGCCTGGTGCATAGTAAGTATGTAATAAATGCTTTTGGCTGACGTTGTATTCACGCAACACTTTGCAATACATAAAGCTCCTTCACTCACATCTCATTTGATCCTCCCAGAAATTATTAATCCCATTTCACAGATTAAGAAATTGGGGCTCAAGGAGGATTAGTGACTTTCTCAGGATCAAATGGCTGATAAATAGCAGAGCTGGGAGGTCTAAATTGAAGTTTTCTAATCTCAAGTCTACTATTCCTTCCACCTTATCACACAGTCCAACATCACATACCAAAGAAAACCAGACAAGCACAGTTTTTCCCCAGTGTCAAGTACCATGACATCACCAATGCAGAGGTTAATCAGGAGAGATCTCTGCTCAACATGAGGAACTTAGACTGTGGAGCTGTGCTTGTATCTTCCTTTTACAACTTTATTGGGAAGATAAAAAAAAAACTACTGGGGCATGTCCAGGAATGTCTCATTTGGGATGAGAATATATTGATTGGGGGGGTGGTGAATTAATTGGTCCAACTGTTGTGACTTAAAGTCACCCATTTGTGCTGGACATACAAAAAAGTCTTTATTGCAGGCTCTCTCTCTCTCTCTTTCTCTCTCTCTCTCTCTCTCTCTCTCTCTCTCTCTCTCTCTCTCTCTCTCCCCCTTCCAGGGAGAGAGAAAAAGGAGGGAAGGGGAAGAGAGAGTAGAGGAAGACAATGAGAGAAGAGACAGACAGACAGACAGCAGAAACAGAGACAGAGACAGAGATAGCACTGAGCATGTCCAAAAATCCTGAAAGCTCCTTCACCTTGACACAGCTCCATCCAATAACAATTGATCTTCCTCTTTCCCTTCTCCCAACTCTAGACACCCAAGGATGCTGGTGTCTGTACCCAAGAGAACAGTATCCAGGACCAGTGGTGAAGTTGTTGTGGTTGTGTTTGTCCTTCATACTTGAAGAGGACCATGACATCAGGGAGATGATGGCATGACTTGCACTTGACTGATTTAAGGGAGGGAGAACTGTGTGAAGTCACCAGCCTCACTTTCTCCTCCAGAGCCATCTGGGTCCAATGGCCTGATATTCATCAAGATGACTGGAGACAGCCCAGGATGCCAAGGTCATTTTAGGCTAAGGTCGTATCAGATTCTCACTTTGAGTAAGATACACCCATTCAATGAATAGAACTCTTTAAGTAGTTGCTCAAGGGATGACCCCTTTAATAAAAAAAAAAATCGAACTGGGAGGGGAAGACCCTGAGGGTTCCTGGATAAAAGAAAAACAGTTCAAGGATTAAAGACCCACAAGCTCCTGGACTCAACCCTGAAGAAATAGTAGTACAGGTATACTGTAGTGGAGAATGCTTTCAGCCACATAGCTTTAGTGGAAGGAGACCATATGATCAAGTGGTGGTGATTGCTGATCTTTAGCCTGCTACATGGTGGAGAAAGAGAGCATTTCCTAAAAACTATCGAATTCCTAGAAAATTTAGGGACTTAGTTTTCTAGAGTGAGCATGGAAAAGGTTTAGACATCACCAGAATGTTGAAGAAGAGAGGATTATTCATGGCTCCTGGAATAAGAGGAGCTATAAGAGACAACCATGATAAAGGGGAAAGACCAGACTTTGCACTTTTCTAGTATGTGAGTCACTTAAACAGTGCATATCTAAAGGTCCAAAAGTTGTCTTTCCAGCACCCCCACTTTGTTTCCCTTCCAAGAAGAGTTCAAGCTCTTGGGCTAGTGACATATGACTAAAGTCCTATTTACTTCCCCGAAGGGAAGAGACTCAGTAGAAGGTTGAGAATTCACTTCTCTAGCAATCCCATGTTTATTTTTCTCCTCAGGGGAGGCCACACCACAGGGTGGTGCTATGAGTCTAGGGAACTCTATATGATTATGGGAGAAGGGAATTGTCCCCTGAAAAAGGAGGACAATTGTATCAGTTCTTTGTGAGCTATTATGAATCTTTTGTGTTTTCTAACTTCTGTCTTTGGACTGAAAAGGAGGCTATCTTAGGCAACGGTAGATTTTGTTTCCTAGAGTACCTGCATAGGAGTTGGGGACATTTTATCACCCCCATGTGTGGAGAACTGAGCTGTATGTTGAGATTTCCCAGAGAGAACCCTAGATGGAAGCTATCAGTCCAAAGATTTACAATTTTTGGAATCATTCCAAAGACTAAATTTAGTTCATTTAAGTCAATAACTTGGGGTCTTGGGTCATAGGTTACACAAATTATCACTGTACTTGGAATCTAGTATCTTTCTTTCAAGGAATGTAAAGGAAAACCCAATCAATTACATCACCCACAATACGCCCTAGTGAAATAGATTGGGACATGTATTATTCCACCTACTTTATAGATGGAAAAAATCTATTATATCAGCTGTGCCTTTCTTCTCTACAAACTAACTAGTGAACTCCTTTCCTCAGGGTTATCATTTAAAAACACACTTTAAAAACATCATCAACACTTTGCAAATAGATCAACAAGGCTCAGAGATGGCACAGAAAAAGTCTGATAATATGCCCCCTCATATGAACCTATATACCATCTTAGTAAAGTTGTGGGGTTTGATTTGAAGTATATGACCAAAGGACTCAAGTAACTTAAAATTCTTTTTATGATAGTTGTTTGTATCTGTTATTGTTATTTCATCTTCATTTATGAATATATCTCTTTTCTCTCCTTATCCATTTTTAGCCATCTTATGGAGCGATATATAAAAAAGGAAGGGGGGGGGGAGAAATGTAGTTCAGCAAAATCAACCAACCTATTGACTTTGTTTCAGAGTATATGTTCTATACCAATATCCCTCATTTCTACACAGAAGGGTGTGTGTGTGTGTGTGTGTGTGTGTGTGTGTGTGTGTGTATGTGTGTGTGTGTGTGTGTGTGCAAAATACCTTATCTTTTCCTGGGGACCAACGTTGATTATTATAACTTCACAGTGCAGAATAACTTTTAAGCAAGGGATCCTTTCCAAAGAGGCAGCAAGAGATGTACTTCCCAGGGAAAGGTCATAAATTTCTACACGAACAGAGAACTTGATGTCTGAGTGAGACATCACTAGTGACAACCCGTACAGAATGGAGAAGAGTCTGAGTGAAAAAGCATTTGGCTAGTCTTCCCAGATACCTCAGATGCATTACCACTTATAGTATGAAGGTCTTTGTGTCTAAGGAAGTAATACTTCATAAATCCTCACTAGGAGCTCTGGGGAATTGTTGCCCCAAATGACCTAGCCCCCTTTTACCTTTCCAGTTTTCTTACATACCTTCTATGTGCTTGACTACTGTTCTTTACATACAACACTCCATCTCTCAACTCAGCATTTTTTACTGACTATTCCCAACACATGTAGTTCTCTGTCTCCTCATCTTTACCTCCTGGCTTCCCTATCTTATAAAACCCTACCTTCTGCATGAAGCCTTTCCCACCTCCTTTAATGCTAATGTCTTCCCTCTGATATTACCTTCAATGTTCTCTGGAAGTGATCTGTGGATTCTCTTTTTTCTTTTAAAAAAAATTATTCCATTAAATATTTCCCAATTACATGTAAAATGTTTTTAATATTCATTTTAGAAAATTCTGAGTTCCAAGTTCTCTTCCTCCCAAATGTCCCTCCCTCCCTCACTGAGAAGGCATGCAACATGATATCAATTATAATGTGAAGTCATATAAACATATTCTCATATTAGCCCTGTTGCAAGAAGGCATTTCTTTTTTTAATATTTTATTTTCCCAGTTATATGTAAAAACAATTTTTAACATTTGCTTTTAAAACTTTGAGTTCCAAATTCTCTCCCTTCCTTCCTCTCCATACCCCCTCATTGAGAAGGCAAGCAGCTCGATGTAGGTTATACATACGTAGTCATGCAAAACATATCCATAATAGTCATGTTGTAAAGGAAAATATAGACAAGGGGAAAAACTCAAGAAAAATAAAGTAAAAAGGATGCTTCGATCTATGTTCAGATGCCATCAGTTCTTTCTCTGGGGATAGATGGTGTTTTCCTTTCTAAGTCCTTTAGAGTTGTTTTGGATCATTGTATTGCTGAGAATAACTAAGTCATTCACAGATCATCATCTTACAATATTGCTGTTACTTTGCACACAGTACATTTCACTTTATATCAGCCCATGCAAGTCTTTCCAGGTTTATCTGAGAGCATTCTGCTCATCATTTCTTATAGTACAATAGTTTTCTATCATAATCACATACCACAACTTGTTCAACCATTCCCCAATTGGTGGGGAATTTCTAATTCTTTGCCACCAGAAAAGAGTTGCTATAAATATTTTTTACATAGAGGTCCTTTTCCTTCCTTTTTTAAATCTCATTTGATTTACAGACCTAGTAATGGTCTTGCTAGGTCGGATGGTATGCATGGTTTTATAGCCTTTGGGCATAGTTCCAAATTGCTCTACAGAATGGTTGAATCAGCTTACAGGTCTGTGTTTAAAAGTTCTGGGAAGTTTTCTTGTATTATTTCTTATGTTTTGGCATTTTGATTCTTTGACTTGTCATAACCTTTGGGAAGATCTATAATTCTTAAATAGTCTCTATATACATTCACTAACTTTGAGATGAATACATTTTGCTTGGATGAGGTCATGCTTTCTTTAAATATTATTTCTAGTTGTTTCTCTTCTTTCAAATTGTCCATCACTTCCCTGTATTTATACTCTCAATCAGATGCTCTCTCTATTTTTTTGGTGAAGTTTGCTACCATGGATTCACAATTTTTTATTATGTCAACTGCTTCTGCTATTCAGGTCATAAATTCTACTTTTGTATTTTTTCTTTCTCTTTTAAGCCATTTGGGAACATCTGCTGTGGTTTCA
Source organism: Notamacropus eugenii (assembly GCF_028372415.1). Lineage (NCBI taxonomy): Eukaryota > Metazoa > Chordata > Mammalia > Diprotodontia > Macropodidae > Notamacropus > Notamacropus eugenii. Next base: position 463,982,252 of record NC_092873.1, on the reverse strand, counting down.
TGCTTTATTGGGAATCTACAGGGTTCTTTGCTTCATCAGATATTGACTCATTTTCCTTTATCTTGAAATATTATTTAAAGGTGTCTGAACTTGCTTAACTGATCTGGAAGCCACATTCCTTTTTGTTATTAATGTCTTACTTGTTGATATAACCTGCTTATGTTCAAGGTCTTTAATGAGTTTTATTACTTTTCAACTCTAATAATTTCTTTTTTTCAGTCTTTTTTCAACTTATTTTCTCTTATTGCTCACTTTCTGGCTCCTATCCCTTAATGGTAGCTACAGTGGCCAGATCTCAAAGCTGTCTCAGCTTTCTCTCATGTTCATGTTTCACTGGCCTCAGTGTCTGCCCCAAATGACTTCTGAGCAGACAGAGATAACCCCAGCAGTAGGTAGAATCCTTCTTCTCAGTATCAGTGGAGTACTGCACAATTGTCTATCTTCTTACCTCAATTTCTTCTGTTCCTCAGTTTTCTCGTTGAGCTCTGGAGCAGCACAAAGTGCTGCTATACTACAGTCCCAATCAGTTCAAGCTTCTGCCTTTTGGTTTTCCACAGCACAGGCATGGAGCAAGGGACAGATTTGAATTCTATTGCAAGTCTGTTGGTCAGCTCATATAGCTTTTCCAGAGTATGGTGGCTAGTATGGTAAGGGATGCTGAGTGAGCATGTTAGGGGTTAGAGATTAGGCTTCTCTGCTGTAAGTTCATTGAGTTTTTACTTTCTTAAGATTCTTGGTATCTTAGACCATGGAGACAACTGAAAATGTTTTGTGTCTCATTTGTAATTCATATTTTGTAGAGGTTTGAGAGGTCATGAAGATTGGAGAAAGTGTCTAATCCTAAACATTATTAGTCATTGCATCCTCGGTCATCTTTGGTCATTTTGATGAATATCTGGTCACTGGATTCAGATGGCTCTGGAGAAGACATGAGGCTGGTGACCTGCATAGCCCTCCCTGACTCAAAACAAAGTCAAATGCAAGTCATGTCTCCATTTCTCTGATGACATGGTCTTCTTCGGCAATGGAGGACAAACACAACATTAGTCATATTCTTTCCAAATACTCTGTATTTGTGTTGTTTGTACTTAGTTGTCTCCCCCATTAGACTTTGAGATCCTTGAGTTCAAAGACTGCTTTTTGCCTTTCTTCTTCTCCCTAGAGCTTAGCTTAGTGCTTGGCACATAGTGAGAGCTTAATAAATGCTTACTAACCACTTGGTCTTATTAGGAAACAAAACAGTTCAAGGGAGGAACTGTATTTCAAACATCAGTTGAAAGCAAATTATAAGATGGTCAAGGTTCATACAGGATGGGAGCATAAGTGAGATCAAGGATTCAGATTCTCCATCAGCTTTATAAAGGAGGAGGTGAAGCACAGAGGAACAGAAATCTTTGATATTTGAGTTTGGGGTGGGGAATGTTAATCCTTTTCAGGAACTGAGGTTTTTAGCTGAAAGATCAATATAGGAGCTTGTGTTAGAAGCAAAATAGATGTGAAATATGGAGTAATTGTCCCAAGGAAATTTTGAAGCTACTTCTCTTTGAATTCTAAGTGTCCATCAAAATCCTATCAACTATCTCAGATATCTATTGTCAATCATTAATCATAAAATAGTCCCTCGAATCATTCTTCCTTCAACCTATGCTTTCCTTATTTTCATAAAAGTCAAGGCTACATTTGGAGGAGTGGCTGCACCTTGTAACTCTGAAACCTTCAAAGGGAAATAGATAAAGAGGCCTCAGTTGGCTACAAGCTCCAATTGCCCCTGTTTAACATGAGAGGCTATGCACCACAGCAGAGAAACTACTGGTATGGGAGCCAGAAGACCTGAGATCTAGATTGAGCTTTGCCATGAATTATTTAGGTGATACTTCAGGTCTCTGGGCTTCAATTTGTTAATTTGTCAAATTACGGCGTTTGATGAGCCCCTTCAATTCAGATACTTTAAATGTGTATCCAGTTGCTTATCTGCCCTACACTGATTTATATTTAACCATATCATTATTGATAGAAGGGACAGAATAAAAAGAGATATACAGGAAAAGACAATCTACAGATATCATTCTCCCTTTTTCTTGCCCACAAGTTGATTTATTGATTTTTAGATGTTAGGAGGATGTATCTAGTGAGAAGATGAAAAGATGAGATGAAAATTTGGGAAAGAGATTGGCATCTGAAATATAGATTTTGGAGTCATCCAAATGAGTGTGAGAGTGGAAGCTGTGTAAGTCTTCATTATAGGATGGAGTTTATCCTGAGTAATCAAAAACTATACCTACAGGTCTTTGGCAGAGTTTGTCAAACTAGAAATGCTTTAAATATGAGCCTCATGATTGAATAATATTTGTTTAATTTAACATTTACCCAAGGACAAGTTTAGTTAAATTTGGAATAATGACGATGATGATGTCCAGCATTTATGCCATGCTTTAAAGTTTGCAAAGCACTTTACATATTTTATATCAGTTGATAAAATATATAAACATATGTTCATTTGGAGACATTCATAAGTAGATTAGAACCAAGACAAAAAATATTTCAGTCACAGAATTTCTCAAAGATCATCTACTAGGTTACAGATGAATTGTAATCCTTGAAGTTTTGAAGTATTTAAATTGAATGTGTTGGAGTAGATGAGATCATTGTGAGAAAGACTGTAGAGGTGAGAGATTCAGGTCAAGGGTCAAACCTTGGAGAACATTCATTTTTAGGAAGAAGGAAAAAGATGATGAGCTATTGAAGAAAACAGAGAAGGAATAGTCAGAGACACAGGAGAAGAACCACAGTAGTACCAGAAACCAAGGAAAGGGAAGACTATGAGAAGACAGAGTTGTTAAAAATACTACATACTGCAGAGAAATTAAATTATGATCAGGATAAGAGGGGAAAAAAGATCTATGGGTCTGTCAGTTAGGAGGTCACTGATGATGTTTGAGAGAAATGTTTCAGGAGTGTAGTATGAGTTGAAACTAGATTATTAGAGATTAAGTAATGAGTGAACATGGTCTGAAGGAGTATTCAGTGAACCTGGACTACTTTTTCTGGAAGTGTGATGGTGAAAGGAAAGAGAAAGACAGGCTAGATAATAGTAGGGTCAGAGAAAGACACTAAAGGATTGTAGAGACCTGAGCGTGTTTATAAGCGGAGTTAAGACAGTGAATAGGGACAGATTAAAGGTATTACAGAATATATAATTGACAGGGAAGGCCTTACAAGAGGCAGAGAGGGATGGAATTAAGACCATGGGTAGAGAAGTGAGTCTAAGAAAAACGGTTCACTTATTCCTCTTGGACAGGAAGGGAGAAGCAGAGGACAAGTCATAGAATTTTAGAGCTGGAAAACATCTTAAAAAGTCAAGTGTCTCATTTATAAATGAAGTAACTACAGATCAAAAATAAAATGACTTGTATAACGTCACATAGTAAGTGGCAGAGCTGGGACTCAAAGACAGGTAATCAAAACTCTTCACCTCTTTGGGGCTTGGTTTCTGAATCTCACTGACAAGACAAGTGTTCTTTCAGTTATAACTTGAGAAGATTCAGTGAAATTTTGAAGTGGATAAGAGAAAAGCTGAGGAAACTCACTTCGGTTGGCCTTGATCTTTTTAGTCAAATAATATGTGAAGTTATTTACTAAGAACAAGGGGGTAGGCATGGGAGCTTGAAGAGAGGAGAAATGGTTTGGAACAACTCTTCTGAGGAATTTGATATAGTAAATGAAACATTTTTTCAATAGGGGCCCGACTAAGGTTAGCTAGCATTGATCTGTAGGTCCACTCAGCATAGTTTCTGAACTTTAGTCATTCCTGGGAACCTACAAGTGAGAACAACGAAATAGAATGAGAATCACGTCTGATTGGGGATTGACATGTTGAATACAGTAACAGGCAAGGGACTTTTGAAGGTTATTCAGGCTGGAGTTTTCCATGGATTGGGTGGGATAGAGTGGAGTATGCAGCCAGTTCTGTCTCTAATTAAGAATTTATGTTCACACAACCCCTCTTTAATAAATAAAATTCATAGCGTTTCATTCTAGTTTTTTCCCTTATAAATCCCTTGAAATACATTTAGATGCTAAGTTTGGTCAGTTCAATAGATTATCCAATTTGTGGATCAGCTAGCTTCTTTTATTTTTCCTTTCTTTTCTAACTGTTGTGTGCTTTTTAAGCATTTCGCTGTTCTTAGTAGCTCAGTGAGCAAGTAAGAAAAGGGAGAGAAGGGATGCAGGTGAATCATCTCTGTTTCTTATTAACAGCTTTGGTAAAAGGTTTGTTGTGGGAGAAAAGTTCACTTGTCATGTTTCATTTGTAGCTTATGTCAGTAAGTGCGCAGAATACTAGGGTTTGCACAGGACTAGAGAAGATAGCAGTGTCCCAGCCCCTAAAGAATGCATAACAGGGAAAGAGTAAGATACCTAGAAAGAAGAAATCATCGACCTAAGTGAGATTTGGGGACCCTCCATAGATTTTATTTACCCATGTTATCAGTAGGGATGTTGTAGAGAGGGAATTATAAGTAGTTGTGGGATGGATCTGGTTCCAGTTTAGAAGACTGAGGGCTTGAGGCCTAGAGGAAGTATGGTACAGTGGAAAGAGTTCTGAATTTGGAATCAAAGGACCTGAGTTCAAGTCTTGACTTTACCATTTACTTCTGCCTCTGTGAGTTGTCACTCTTTGGGTCTCAGTTTTCTCATCTTTAAATAAGGGAGAGGAATTGGACTAATAGTCCATAATCTAGTCACTAGATGATCTAGTCCTTTGGGCTCTAAATTCATGAGCTGTTAAGCCTATGGAATGCTATCTTCAGGTCTGGGTTGACAGGGCTTGGTATCAGGAATGAATCTTGGCCTTGCAGTTTACTAGATGTATGACCTAATTCAGCTCATTCTCCTTCTTTGTGCTTTATTTTCCTCATCATATATCAAACTGAGCTCACTCCTCTGACTTCAACTTTAACTAACAAGTTGGGCACCTAGAGTAACTACTACACCTTGTTTTCTAGGCATAAACATGTGGATTAGGACTTACTCTTAACACTATATTTCACAAGTCCCCTTGGAGTGTTTCCCATTAACAATGTGCCAGTAGACTAAATTAGCTCTTAGAATAAAATTTACTCAAATGCATTAAAAGTTTATGAAACAATGCAAAATAATAATATAAAACAATACTTATAAAGTTATAATATAATAATACATATGCTATAACATAATATACATGATGTAATATATAAATAATAATATATTTATGTAATATATAACAAGTTATAGTATAACAATGATTATAAAGCATTCCCCACACTCACTCCCCCCAAAATCAATCTGACTACACTCCTCCACAAATACACACAGAATTAAGACAGGGGATGGTAGATACAAACTTAGAGAACATGGTAGGGAGGCACTCATGAGCACACATGGCCAAGAAAACTTATGATTCTGGAATGAACTAGCCTTTCTCCGTAGAGTCCCCACAAAGTTCCCCATGTATTAAAATGTCAGTGCTGGTCAGGGAACAGACACTCTGCTACTAGGCTGGGCTGGTTCCTCACAGATCACAGCAACCTAGCTAGATGGGTGGTACCATTTTGCTTGCTCCTTAAAGGACATAATATGTTTTCTGGATGGATCAGTCTGGACAGATCATCTAGCCATTGAACCAGCACCTCACAGGGCACAGCTGATATAGGGTTGGGTTGAGCTTGTCTGGTTGTCTCTTCATACTCAATTGAGATGCTCAGATCCTTCCACTCCTTTCTAATTTTAGGGAGCCTCATTTGCAACTACAAAGGGCTTTACCTTTTTGCTTGTGTTTTATAATCTCTGTCTTTGCTCCTTCTGACCTTTAACTTTGCTGGAGTATTGAACAGGGTCCTTATATACAAAATGAAGAAGCCAAACTAGGTGATCTCTAAGATACTCCCCAGCTCTGAATCCTATGACCTTCTTAGCAGGTGACTTCATTTTTCTTCTTTATTGAAAATATCAACTTTCCTCCTCTACCTCAAAGTTTCTCTAAATCTTCATGTTGTAATGAAAAGAACTTGTCATGTAACTTGTATGCAAGTGTCTGAAATCCTGTGATTCGATAATTTTATACTTCAGTAGTCCCAGCAATTGAGCGTTGGGTTGACATGGATTTCTAGCTCATGTGAAGCTTACATGTTAATAAACATCAATTAAAAACTCCTATATAAACATCATAACTTTTTTGCTCCAAGTATGGTCATAAAGGGAAAGAGTTTACCAGGTTCCTTCACATACTCTCAAGGGTTAACTATGGTCCTGGGATTCCATTCGGGGTCCTTGAGCCCACCCCTGTGGATCTAAATTATTTTTTTGCCCAGGAGTTATTTGTTATGAACTTCTTTAGGCTTCTATTCATTTTCCCCTCTCATGCCTTTGTTCTCTTTGTCACATGGCTGATATTCGTTTGTTTGTTCGTTTTTTGTTTTTTCAGGATCTCTTCTCTTCCTTCTCGTTGCCTTTAGTTTTTTATCTTTTGATTTAAATCATTCAAAATCATAATAAATAATAATTACAAAGCCTTCCCAATACCCCCAAGCCATCCCAATTGTTATTTCTCTTGCAGATGAGGATCCCTGAAGTCTTTGATTATACTAAAATCCAGAACCATAGCTATTGACTTCTGTTCCTGGGACAAGTGGCAATGGCAGAGGCCCTGTTGATTCACTTGGGGTGTATAGTCAATCAATAAACATTAAGCACCTATGTTCTAGGTCCTATGTTCTAGGTTCTATGTAGTAGGAGCAAGGAGAGATGGAGGAAGTATGTCCCAGACAATTACAAGGTTTCTGAGCAGCTGAAGGAAGGAAATGTATCCTGGAATGATTTTGGGCAGCCAGGTGGCTCAGTAAGTAGAGCACTAGCCCTGGAGTCAGGAGGACATGAGTTCAAATCTGGCCATAGATACTTACTAGCTGTGTCACCCTGAGCAAATCACTTAACTCTGGTTTCCTCAGTTTCCTCGTGTATAAAATCAGTTGGAAAAGAAAATGTCAAACTGCTCCAGTTTCTTTGCCAAGAAAATTTCAAATGAGGTCAGAAGATGAACATGACTAAATTGACATAACAACACAATGAAGGAATAACTCTCTAGGGGAGTGAGGGGAGGTACCCCATACATAAGGAAGTTCACCCTCTAAATTCCTTGCTTTGGAGTACAGCCACAGTGGCCTCACCTTAGCTATGGCTCTTGGGACTACTGCACAGTTATTTGACTTCCCCTCTCTAGAGATTTAATAGGTTCCATCTAGTTTCTAATAACGCTTCCATTTTAATTTTAAAATATCTCCCCCCCCAATGAACCAGGGGGCTGTTGCCTGCCTTCATTTTCAACATTTTTTTTGATGTGTATGTGTGTGAATGTGAAGTATTGTCTTTAAAAAACATTGAAGTTTCAAAGCAGGTGGGGTGTGGGTTAAACACCGTTCTAAATGGCAGGCCTGCTGTTCATGGGGAGGAAGAGTGGCCTGGAAGTTTAAAAATAACCTGAACATTATAGACTCCTGTGAGTTCTACAGCCCAGAGCATTATGAGTCTGTGGGTGTTTTACCTGCTGGAGTGCGGGCAAGAAAACAAGTTGAGAAGCAGAAGGATTTTGGTTTGCTAGATTCTTCCACAGCATATGCATTGAAAGCAGTTCCCCATCCACCCACCTCCTACTTCTCTCCCCCTCCCCCTTCCCCCACCTTCCCATCACCATCCCCTCTATGCCATATTTGATTCTCAGGATCGATGTTCTTGAATGGTGGGATAGCAATGTTTTTGGATTTCCTGAGCCTAAAGGCAGCACAGAATAATACAGAAGATTCCAGTGGTCACCTACTGCTCTCTCCGTTTTGACTATTCCATCCTTACCTCAACCACACACACACCTCTCCAGGTCATTTGCCTCAGCAGGTAGTGAGTTCTGAAATGCAGGAGCTGTCCAACAAAAAGTTGGATGGTCATTTTGAGGGATGTTAAAGAAGTAATTGATGCTTTAGGTATGAGTTGAACTAGATGCCTTTCCAGGTTTAAGAATAAATCTTTTTGTCAAAGAGTAATTTGTCCACTGTCAACAGAGCTGGCTCAATATTAAGCTGAGACTCAGATAAAGTAGCTTATTTCTTGTATGTACATACATTTATATGTATGCATGTATGTTCTGTACTGCCACTCCAAGTCTCATGTCACCAATATGTGCAGCAGAAAGCTAAGAATTAGAGAACTCATAAGTGACTGTATTTTAGTAGAGAATGAATGGAAAAATAGCATAGTAGGGAGCTTTAGTGTTCCTTGTTAGTATTTTGATTCAGTTTGTTCTGCTTGGTTCCAGAAGAGAGAACTAAGAATAATGGGTGGAAGTTATAGAAAAGCAGGTTTTTGTTTAGCATAAAGGAAAAACTTCAGAACAGCTAGAACTTTTTGAAAGTGGAGTGGGCTGATTCAAGTGGTAGTGAGCTCCCCATCACATAATATATCTGGCAGCATTGCTCTGAAGAATGTTCAGTGAAAGGTGGCATGTGTGTTTGTGTGAAGTGATAGGGATGGTGAGTGGGTGGGAGGGATTGTTTTCCTTTGAGAAATGTCTCAAGGTTTTCTTTTCTTTTCTTTCCTCTTCATGCTCTACTCTTTCCCATGCTCTTGTCTTGTTCTATCTAGTCTTGTCTCATGTCATGTCATCTCCTCTCATCTTCTCCCTCCTCCTTTTCCTCTCCTTCCCTTTCTCCCCATCCTTCTACATTCTTCAAGCTGGGGACCTGAAAACTTTCAGTGCTCCCAAAGTGGTCTGATCCAAGGTAAAGTCTCATCAATATCCTCTTAGTATGGGCTCTACAAATTCCTTATCTGAGTTTGGGTCTGAGTAGTGTCCATAGGCTTAACTGGGTTGGAGTTTCAGTAGTCTGTTGCTGGACTCAGCCACTATTAACCATCTGTAAAACTCTGCTGGTTCAGAGTGACAGAACTGCAGACCCCTTTTTGGTTTAGATTTCCTATGTTGACTATCTTGTCACTGGGTTTAGATTGGGTTGATGACCAGAACTGATGCTACTCTGTTTCTGGGTCAAAGACAAACAGTTAATACTTTCTTTTTGCTCTGTGCTGAGTACACAGCCTAGGGTCCACAACCACTCCTTAATTTGGAAGGCTTTGGTCCAATCCATAATCTTCCCTGGATCTGTGATTCAGAACTGGTTAGCAAGAGACAGAAGTGATAGTTTGCAACTAGTTCCTATACTCTGTAAAAAGTAAGATTTCTCTGTGTGAGTCTAAGATCACTTCTTAACTGGGTACAAGCCTTTCCTTATGACTATTATGGATGTTTTCCATGACTATACATGTACAACCTATATTGAATTGCTTGCCTTCTCAATGGAGTGGGGTGGGGGTGGGGAAGGAAGGAATACAATTTGGAACACAAAGATTTTAAAACAAATGTTAAAAATTGTTTTTACATATAACTGGGGAAAACCAAAATACTAAATAAAACAAAAACAAGTCTTTCCTTGTACTGGAATGTTCCTCATTTCCATTCTCGGTTAAATTCCATCCCAAAGGTCCTCTCTGTGTGTCTCTCTTGGCTGACCTGTACTGGAGAACTGACTCACTGTCTCTTTTATTGGATTTCCTAATTAGGACTAGATTTTATGCATTATCTAGATGTGTTTGAAGCAGTTGTGGGAGTTCTGCATTTCTTCTTGTTCCCCAGTAAGCATTTATGAAGTGCTAGCTATGTCCCTAGAACTGTGTTACATGCTGGACATACAAAGAAACAGGAAAAAAATAGTCCCTGACCTCAAGTCTAGTGGAAAAGACAACATACAATATTGTACAAACATAATATATGCAGGATTATTTGGCAATAATCATCAGAGGGAAAGCATTAGCATTGACTCCTTAAGACTGGGAAGGGCTTCTGGCAGAAGATGAGATTTTAGCTGGCACTTAAAGGAAGCCAGGGAATTCAAGTATCTGAGATGAGGAGAATTCCAGGCTAGAAGGATGTAAAACCAGGAAATTAGTTTCTCTCTCCACCCCACCATTGCTTCAAGATAGATTAAGGATGGTTTTGCAGCTCAGATTAAGGAATTTTGATCTTGTTCAGTAGGCAACTACTGAACTATTTAGAAGGAAACTATTGAAAATATTGGGGCAGGAAAATTATATTATGAACATATTTTTTAATTTTAGTTAATTTATTTGTTTTCAGTTTTCTACAATCACTTCTATAAGTCTTAAATTTTCTCCCCCCTCCCTTTCCCCTCCCTCTGTGAGACAGCATGCAATCTTATATGGATTCTACACATACATTCTTATTAAACACATTTTCACATTAGTCATGTTGCATAGAAGAATTAAAATGAATGGGAGAAACTATGAGAAAAACCAAACTTAAACAAAACATAACACAAGAGAAAATAGTCTGCTCTCATTCTGCATTCTAATTCCACAGTTCTTTCTCTGGATGTGGATGGCATTTTGCCTAAAATTTTTTTTTATATAGCTGAGAGGGGTTTTAGGTATCATCTTATCTAGACCCTACACATATTAAAAAGAAAACTGAGACCTATAGATATTAAATGACTTGCTCAACATCATACAACTAATCAATGGCAGAGCTGGGCCTTGAAATCTGATCTGTTGACTCTATGGCCCTCTCTTTTTTTTTCACTGGATTAACTCATGGACAGTGATCTAGGTCCCGATTAGAAGACAATGGAGACAACAGGTGAATTGTGTTTGGGAAATTGTGTAGTAGTTTTAATTATCCTAAATTGTTTACTGAAACATAAAAAAAATCACCCCCCCCCTAATATTCCTGCAAAGATATGAATATAAATAGCCTCAGAAGGAGGAGGAAAACATTGTCACTAACACTAGGGTCAATCCATTCATTAGAATGTGAACTACTCAAAGGAAGGGATCATGTTTTTGCTTTTCTTTGGATCCCCAGTGTTTTACTTAGTGCTTGGAAAACAGTATGTACTTAATAAATTTGTATTAACTGATTGGTGAGAAGCATTGTGGTGGAGCAGAGAGAACTGGTCTCAGAGTCAGAAAGACCTGGGTCCAAATTCTGACTCTGTGGACTTGTAGAAGTCATTTCATTTTTCAATGCCCCAGAAAGCCCTCTGAATTGCAGAACAGCTGCCACTTGTCATGGGTAGAAGAGATTTCCTTCATAGAAATTCTCTAAACCAATTAAACTACAGGTTTAGTTCAAAAGTGAAAACAAACAGACATCTTCTGGTGATGTTAAATCAATGGAAGTCTTGGAACACCTCTAAAGGGTTAAAACTTCAGGTGATCCAAAGGGAAACAGTGATGTTTTGAGAGTGTCAGTAACCTGTAGCCTACTATCAAGACTATTATCCAGGAAATGTTTTATTGGAAAAAAGAGGTAGACTGACCATGTATCAAGAGCAATGGATACCAGATCCCAGGCTGGAAAAGACTTGAAAGGTTATTTAGTTCAATCCCATCATTTTACAGGTAGAGAAACTGAAGAGTAGAGGAATCATGTGACTCATTCAAGGTCAAAAGTTAGGAAGTGATAGGACTTAGTTAAAAATCTAGCTCCTGGGATGCCTAGCTCTATGGCAACTAGGTGGTACAATGGACAGAACACTAGACCTAGAGGTATGAAGACTTTAGTTTAAATCCAGTGTAGACTCATGTTAGCTGTGTGACTCTAGGTAATTCACTTAACCTTTGTCTGCCCTCAGTCTCTTCCACTGTAAAATCAATATAATAAGAGTACCTACCTTGCAGAGTTGTGAGGATCAGATAAGAAAATATTTTTAATATTCTTAGTGCAATTCCTGGCACATAGTAGGCATTATTTAAATACTTATTATCTTCCCATATCCAGTGGATTTTTTTTGGTACTGTTCTTCACTAGAGCCCATGGAATTTTAGAAATTCTGAATAAAGATATTCAGCACCATGGATAGATACTGTGAAAGACAGATGGAATTTTTGTTCAGTTGTTTTTCAGTCATGTCCTACTCTTTGTGATGCTATTTTGGGTTTTTTTTGGCAGAGATACTACAATGGGTTGCCATTCCTTGTCCAGTTCATTTTATAGAGGAGGAGACTTCAGGCAAATTGGTTTAAGTGACTTGCACAGGGTCATATAATTAGTATCCGAGGCTGGATTTGAACTCACAAAGATGAATCTTCCTGATTCCAGACCTGACACTCTATCTACTATACAACCTAGCTGTCCATATAGGGCATCATGTCATGTATAAGACTAAGATTATGTTATGGATAGGAATAACACAAAATGAGAAAGTATTGTTGTGTAATAATAGCAAGAGTACCTATACACTTGAAAACACAGATTAGGCTAAATATTTAAGTAATCTGACTGTGGTAGAATGAATTGAAATCCTGAGAGGGAGCAAGGGACTGGAGACAGGGAGATCAGCCAAGAGAGGGAGGGGAGGAAAAAGAACCAGGGACTGGTGATTACAGTAGAGGGAGAGCTAAGATAGTATAATGTCAAGACCAAAGGAGAAGAACTTTTAAGAATGTTGCAGAAAAATCAAGGAGAGTTAAGACCAAGAAATGGAAATTTAAAAGTCACTGGTGAGCTTAGAGAATGGCAGAGAGGAGCAGAATACAGCAATCAAGAGTCATCAAATGATCTGTACCTCATTTGCATCTAGAAAGGTGTATTTTGCAATGAGAGTCAAGTCCTTATAATATGGGGATGCCTTTTTCACTGTAATTTGTTTTTATATCAGGTGAGTGTAAGCAGCTGTTTACTTTAAGGAAAGGAGAATAGGAGAGAAAGAGGTAGTTTAATCAATCTTCCGATGATTCTGTCCCACAATCCTTGGAAAGAGGCCAACCAGGTAGCCATTTAGTTTCATTATCTAGGGTTTCAAGTTTTCATTCAGTTTTATTTTATCTAGTAAAATGCTATACTTGTTATTAGTCTCCAAAGAAATTATTACCTTGAATTGAGAGGCATTGTCCTGAAATATGAGATATGGTATGGATCAATTGGCGCTTTTATCGGGCAGAAATTTAAGATGGAAACATTTTCCTCCTTAAAGCTTTCCCTGATTTCCCTCCTTTCCCCCTCCCTCCTTTGCATCTGCTGCTTTGTCTGGTTCTAAATCCATGGAACAAAATGCCCAGTCAGGTATCTCTTAATGTCCTTCACTGCTTTCTTGACTTTTTTTGTGTGCCCTCTTTGAGGGCAAGAACTCTTTTAAAAATTATATCCCTAGTGATTAGGGATCCCCTCCCTCTCTTGGCTGATCTCCCTATCTCCAGTCTCTTGCTACCTCTCAGGATTTCAATTCATTCTACCACAGTCAGATTACTTAAATATTTAGCCTAATCTGTGTTTTCAAGAGTATAGGTACTCTTGCTATTATTACACAATAATACTTTCTCATTTTGTGTTATTCCTATCCATAATATAATCTTAGTCTTATACATGACATGATGCCCTACATGGACAGCTAACTTGTATAGTAGATAGAGTGTCAGGTCTGGAATCAGGAAGATTCATCTTTGTGAAATCCAGCCTCAGGTTAATAGGGAGAGTGTTCTAGGGGGGAGGGGGGAAATCAGGGAAGTGCAAGGAGTGACCATTTTTCTTTTTTGAACTCCCATAGTACTTATTTTTACTTCTTTCTTATTGTTCTTTTCTAGTATTTACATGAGTGTTTTGCCTTCCTACATAGATTTTACTTTCCTTTACAGAGGACAGAAACTAGACTCTTAGCTCATTCCGCTTTGCATCTACTGCTTTGTCTGGTTTTAAATCCATGGAACAAAATGCCCAGTTAGGTACCTCTTAATGTCCTTCACTGCTTTCTTGACTTTTTTTGTGTGCCCTCTTTGAGGGCAGGAACTCTTTTAAAAATTATATCCCTAGTGATTAGTACAGTGCTTAGTACATAGTAGGTGCTGTATAAATGTTTATTTGATTGAATTATTGAATTGGATTAGCTTTGTAAGTATCTTCTCTCTTGTACTGTCTCTGTTGGGACTTGATCTTTTTTGTCTTTCTCAAGATCTCACAACACTAGTACAGCAAATGTTAAACAAATGTTTGCTTAATGAATCTTTAACTAGATTTCCCAGAGCTGTCGAATTTCCATCCAGAAGATAGGCTTATGGATCACATGCATGGTGTCAATATGACATCATGATGATAGGATTCAATGCAATCAGTTTCTTATTAAGCAACTATTATGTGCCCCAGAATAAAAATGAAAAGACTGAAACATACAAGTCATTTCCTTTAAAGAACTCACATTTTACTGGGGGAAACAGTGTATGCAAATAAGTAAAATAGTAATAATGCTAATAAAATCACTTCAAAATCCCCACAAAGTAAATGCAAAATTGTTTTGTGGAGATGGGTGGGAGTGGAGAACATTAACAACTGAAGGATTGGCACTTGAGTCAAACTTCAGCCGTTAGGGGATTTCAACAGTTAGGTTAATAGGGAGAGTGTTCTAGGCATGGGGGATAGTCTTCTTTGGGAAGGCTATGGGGTAAGGCACAGAGGTAAGAAATGGAATGTTACGTATAGGAACAACAAAATAGGCTAATTTGGCTGGAATGTAGAGTGGGTAAAGGGGAGGAATGAGAAGTCTGGAAGAGAGCTTGCAGCCAGATTGTATAAAGCTTTGGATGGCAACTGGGGGAATTTGTATTTTGTCGTAGAGGCAATAAATAAGAAGCCACTGAAGCTTTTTGTCATCAAGGGAGTGACATGGTCAGACCTACATATTAGGAATATCAATTTGGGCTCAAACTGACTTCAGGAAATCACTTAGCACAATCTCCTCATTTTACTCCTAAGGAAGCTAAGCCCCACAAAAGTTATGTGACTTCTACAAGGTTACATGGGGAGCAAATAGAAGAATCTATATTTGGATACAGTTTTGGAGATCTCTGATTCCAATATCTCTTCATTAGAGAATGGATTAAATGCCTATATGTGCATTCTCTTTTTCAAGGCAACACAGACCCAATTTATTTAATACATATATTTCCTTCCATCTTGGAGTTCGTAATCTGAAACAGACATTATTGTTGTGAATGTATAAAGGACTAGCAACCAAATGTACAACTGCCTAGACCTCAATCCAATACATATGCTACATGAAATCAGTATCATAATCAAACAACACTCCACATGTATGTCTATAGTGTGCTTGATTGTACACAGCTAAGAGAAGGCACAATCCTTGCCCTCTTCTTGCTTCTAAGAACTTCACAGCTTGGACATTCAATTAAATTGACCAAGCATTTATTGAGCACCTATTCACTGCAAGGCATTGGACTAGAATCTGTTGACACAAAGATAAAAGATGCTACAGTCCCTGCCTTTAAGGAACTTACCTTCTGATGAAGCTCACATTCTACTGACTTCTTAAATTTGGGAAAGGATACAGAGCTTTTGACCATCCCAAATTTCTCTCTGGTTCAAAGACCCATCTTTTCAACTCATATACTAACCAGACAAGAATGTGTCCCTAGTCTCAGTTTCTATTTCTTCCTCCTCTTAAGACAAATTCTGTTCTAGGTAGAACCACTTCAGCCTGATGGATAATGTGCTGAATTTAGAGTCAGAAAGATCAGAGTTTGAATCCTGCTTCAGATATATATGAGCTGTCAGACCCCTGGTCACATCACTTAATCTCTCTAGGTCTTAGTTGACTCTTCTACAAAATAGGAATAATACTAACTGGTATCTTCTTGTGAGGATCAAATAAAATAATGTATGCATCTACTACTGCCAGGACAGAAGCAATTTTGGGCTGCTAGGTGACACATTGGATGGAGGAAGACTCATCTTCCTAAGTTCACATCTGTCCTTAGACACTAAATGTGTTACAGTGAACAAGCTATTTAACTCAGTTTCCTCATGTATAAAATGAACTAGATAAGGAAATAACAAATTGCTCCAGTATCTCTGCCAAGAAAACCCCAAATGGAATCATGAAGAGCTGGACAGGACTGAAAATGACTGAACAACAACAATATAAAGAACTTTGCAAACTTTAAAGTGCTATCACATGTGATGACTATGATTATTTGAGAAGATGTGATTAATATTGTGCAAGGTGAGCATCACAATGATTTCTGACAGAAACAATAAAGTGAATGAGGCTGGGCAGTGCAGTGCATAGAGTGTTAGATGTAGAATTAAAAAGACCTGAGTTCAAATACAGTCTTTGACACTTATTAGCTACGTGACTCTAGGCAAGTCTCTTAACTTCTCTATGCCTAATTTTAAAATGGGGATATTATGGGGATAATAATAGCACCTGCCTCAGAGTTATTGTGAGGATAAAATGAGATATTTGTAATACATCTCGCAAACCTCCAAACTCTATAAAAATGCAGTGGTTACCACTACCATCACCACCACCAACAACAACAATAACTTTACCAGGAAAAATAAGGACATGGATGGAAAATGGATCAGAAAATGCAAACTTCCCTGTATTTGATCTAGCCATATTCATATAAAGTTGATCTAGTACCCATGACAATAAGAGCAAAAATGTTTAACTGTGCAGGGCTGTGTGCCATGACCTATGCATCATAATGCAGGCCAATAGTCACGTCAAAGAGCAGAAAATTGAGCTTACTCATTGTTTAATGAAAAGAATGATGTGCAACAATCCCTATAGGATGCCCATGTTGAATGCAGAGCTTTGCTAGAGGTTGGGGTGTCAGAATAGAAGCAAACTCATCATCATTGTCATCATCATCATCATCATCATCTTCATCATCATCATCTCAGTTCATATCTAGTTAGACCTTCACAATTTGCCTAAGACATTCCTCACAGTAGCCATGGTGGTGCTGGTGGTTGGGTTAGTTGGTGGAACTTAGCGTTAACATTTCCTATTTCTGTGTTTTTTGGCACAAACTGTTCCTCATTTCTGGAATGCATGTTTTTCTTACTTCTACCTCTTAGAAAGCTACACTTTCCTGAAGTCCCAACTTGGGTGTCACCTCCTACAAGGAATCCTCCCTGATTCCCCTAGCTTTTAGTGCTCTATCTTTCCTTAAATTATTTTTCCATACTTTTCCATGTGCATGTTCTAACCTCCCAAGTAAGACAGAAGATCTTAGAGGACGTAGGTCTTTTGTTGTATTGTTTTTATATTCCCTGTGTCTAGAATCATATCTTTCACATAGTAGGCATTTAATAAATATTTGTTGGATGAATAAAAATGTTCATTCACTCTTATCCTCATTTTACAGATGAAGAAACTTGGGTTCAGAGTGATTAAATGACCTGCTCATGATCATCTAGTAAGTAGTGGAGCTAGGTCTTAAACTCATTTATTCTGACTCAAAGTTTAATAATTGTTCCTTTCTACTATATCATGTAAAATATAGTATGTGAGTCACAAAACCAAAGGATGATGGAAAATAAATGGATTTCCTTGTGTTTGCCCTTTGTTGCCAAAGAAGACCATACCATCAGAAAAATGATGACATGACTTGCACTTGACTGTTTTGAGTGAGGGAGGGCTGTGCAGGTCACCAGCCTCACTTCTTCTGCAGCCATCTGATTTCAGTGACCAGATATTCATTAGGATGACTGGGGATGACCCAGGATGCACTCACTGGGAGACCTTGGGCCCTTTAAGCAAAGGTCTTTGCAGGTACTCACTTAGGGTGAGGCAACGCCCATTCAGTGAATAGGACTGTTTAAGAAGGGGCCAGGTCATTGCCCTTTTAAGGAGGCCAAGAAAAAGAAAGACATCAGGCTGAGAGGGAAACAGCAGCAGTTAGTATTGATAATCACTCTAAATCTAGGAGAGTCAAGAGGAGCCCTTAAGCAGGGACCCATCAGCGTCCCAGCTTCAGAGTGCACTAAGTTTTAGGTTTTGGGAGAGGACAGGACAAGACAGGATGGAGAATAGGAAAGGAAAAGAAAGCAAGAGAAGGGAAGGGAGGGGAGGGGAGGGGAGGGGAAGAGAAGAAGCCAGTAAAACCCAAGTCAACTGGGCATCTTTTGGCCATCCAAATTTATCTTTCTTTGGAGAGAAGAAGGAAGGTGGGGGAAGGCAGACAGGAGGGGAGGAGTTGAGTTACCCAACTAGCTGTGTCCCCATTCAGCCAGCTGTGTCTACTCACAGGATTATATTTGTCCCTCCTTGCCAAAGAAGAAAATGGATTTCCTAACTAACAGATTGAAACCATGGAGACACAAATAGCTAACAGAGAATAGGGATTTGTTAGGACCATCTATCCAATTGATTGGAGCAAAGATAGAATCTTCAAGTTAAGGATTATAGTTTCTAGTGTTTATTAGCTCTGGACTCAACTCATGACAAGTAATGGCAGGTTTATATATAAAGTTTATGTTGGAGGTTACATTTGGGGTAAGGGTGGGATCAAGAAACCAAGTAAGATAGATGAATGTGGAAGTTTTCCTACATGGTTCTACTTCTCTTTCCTATGTTCCCACTCCTCTGCCTCCCCATGTAGTAGCAAGAGCTTGCTGACTTAGAATCAGAAGATCAAACCCCAGTTCTGTTACTTACTATTTGAATATGGTCAAGTTGCTATCCAAGTCTTTCTTAGTCTGAGTTTCCTTATGTGTAAAATGAGATTAATACTTATACTACCTAGCCCAGAGGATTGTTGTGAGGAAGTAAGCCCTGAAGAACTTTATAAATATGAAATCTTGTCTTGACAGGTTGGTACACTGGGTCAAATCCAATGAGATGAAGATGAGTAGGAATAATTGTAAAGCCTTTCATAGGTTCAAAAGACAAATTTCATACATAGCAAGTGAGGAAGTTATGACTACTTCACAGTTTGTCTAAAAAAAGAAATACATCAGGTTTTAGTGAAATGTATGCTCCCACATATCTATGCTAGCTAAACCCTGAAAGTTCATGGAAGACTGAATAATGGTCAAGAAATCAAATGAGAAATTATAGGGAGTGAATTTTTCTACCGTAGAGCTGCACAAAAAGTCAGCCAGGATCTGGTAGGCAATAGGACTAGGGCCTGCCATTAAAGCTAGTGTCAATACAAGGTAGCTTCTCAGTGTGATGTGAGCTGGAGGAGGGATGGATATATATAATAATTATTTTGTTTTCAGTGTTCTATAATCACCTCCATATATCTCAAAATATCCATTGGGAATTTTTTAGGTCCTTGCATTGCTATGAAGGACTAAGTCCACCACAAAAATTCCTTACACACTGTGGTTGTTGCTGTGCACAAAGTTCTCCTGGTTCTGCTTCTTTCACTCAGCATCAGTTCATATAAGTCTTTCCAGGCCTCTTGGAAGTCTGGGATGTACATATTTTGCACCAAGAGGGTAAGTATTTGTAAGTAAGTAAGTAAGTAAGTAAGTAAGTAAGTAAGTAAGTAAGTAAGTAAGTAAGTATTTGCACCAAGAGTAACTCCCTTGAGAAATCTCCAGAATAGTCAGAAAGCCCCAGGGTGGGGATTTTGAAAGCTCTGGGCAGCCAGAAAAGTATAGCAGTGCTCAGATTAGCACATCTCAGGTTCTGGAACTCTGAGGTCTCTAAAACTCTGTCTTGAGATGCCAGAGAAGGTCTTTCAAGCATTTCTGTTGAAAACACCAGAGCTGAACAATAACTTCACGTTACAAACAAAAGAGTCCAAGGAAACCCAGAAAGGTAAACGCTTGAGTAATTGGAAGAAGCTATATGATATTATATTTCCAATATTTTAATAGGGGGAGAATAAACAAATGTCCCTTCAGAACCTAATGTCTTCAGAAGTTATTAATGAAATTAAATACAAGTCCTAAGGGTGGATTGGTCCTGTTCTGAGGGTTTGAAGAAGGAAAAGAGAAGAGAAGGTAAAAAGAAACTCAGTGTTAAAGGGAGAAGGAGATGGAACTTACTATTTCCCATAATTAGGTTGCATAAAAATAAGAGTACACAAATAGGGATTAAGCGATAGGATGAGCAGGCATAAAACAAACCTCAGTCTTATCTGAAACAGACAAAGGAGGGTTGGATACGCATACACACAATTTCATGTAGAAATATCAAACTCAACAAAGAAACAAGTAGAGGGTATTAAGAAACAGGATGATACTAAAAAGGGAATAATCACAAGCAACGATCATTCTGGAATCTAAGAGAATGCTTTAGATTTCTTCTTAAATAATTGAGGAATGGCTGAATAAATTGCAACATATAAATGCAGTATAATATTGTACCATAAGAATGATGAAGCAATTTCAGAGCATCTTGGTTAGTATAGACTGTGCAGAGTGAAGTAAGTAGAACCAAGATCGCAATTTGTTCAGGAATATTGTACATAAAAACAACTTTGAAAGATTTAAGGATTCTGAACACTTTAATGACCAAACTTATGTTTATAGAGAATCTATGATCAATCAGGTTCTTCAGCTCCTGAGAGAGGTGATGAACAGAAGATATAGAGACATACATGTTTGAATAAGGCCATGGAATGTGTTCATTTTGATTGACTATGCTTATTCTCCTTTCTTTTTTTGAATTTTCATTGTGGTGATGTGGCTCAGGGTTAGAGGAGTTAACAACAGTGTTGCAAAAAATGTAAACTCTTGGGGCATTTTAAAAACGATTAGACAAAAATGGGGAAGTTCAGAAGGAAACAGACAAGCAGGGCAAATTGCAGCAGATCTTGGATGCCAGTCTATAGATTTTAACCTTTACCCAATGGACAAGCAGGAGCCATTGGAGACATTTTGAGTAGAGGGGTGAGATCAGCCAGTGGGCATCATATAGTTCCATAGGCAAGCTCTATAATTTTATGAAATATCTCTTTGGAGTTGTAGGCTTTGTCATCGTCGTTGACTTTCTTTTTCTCCTACTTTTTCTATCTGGATCATGTGGCTGTACTCCCTGAATGCCCTGAAGTCATTCTCTGACTGTATTTCAGATTAGCCTGCAGCTCCTTCTCTCAGGAACCTACTTCCTTTTTGGAAAAAAATTACTGATAGCTTGCATATTTTTACCACTTTCTTTTATTAATATATCCCTCATCCTCCCCAGAAAGCTATCCTTATAATGAAGAAAAAAAGGAGAAAAAATTCAGAATTACAAAATAACACATATACAGTGTCTGATAGTATATAGGTTTTAATACCCATATTTTATCATGTCTGCAGAGAAGGTCCATTTTCTCAACTCTTTTCTGGGATCAAGTGTGGTCATTAAATTATACATCATTTAGTTTTAAAAATCTTTCTATTTATACTGTTATGATGTTATTAATATGTGATTTTCCTGGTTGTGCTAACTTTACTTTTCTTTGATTCATAGTCCTCTCATATTTCACTGAATTCTTTATGTTCATTGTTTCTTACGCATAATGATACTCTATTCTAATTTATCTGTCACAATTTCTTTAGCTGATGGGCATCTGTTTTGCACCTAATTCTTTGATACAATTGAAGGTGCTGCTAAGAACATTTTTGGTATCCTATCAGAAATCCACTTTCAAAACCATGGAGCCTCCTCCAGAATAAGTGTGTGTATCTGTGTGTGCCCACACACTATAGCATCTCTGATAATATCACTACTACCGTAGCTGAAATGGTGGGTTTCTTTAATTTTCATTTTTCATAACAGAACCTTAGAAAAAGGTACTAACCCTTCCCTAAGGTTATTCATTACTTAGTAAATATCAATAATTTCTGTCTTACCAGTAGTGCCTTTGTCAAGAAAGAAACAAATTCTGATGTCTCATGATGGGCAGAGACCAACTCTGGCTTTTTGTTATTATTGTTGATTGTCTGATTGATGTCTTTTGTTTTTAATATTACATCCATTTCCAAATATACTCCTCTCCTCTACACAGTGAACCTTACATTATAACAAAACTTTAAAAAAAACATTTCAGTAAAAACATTTGATACATCTACTTTGTCCAATAGCATACCCAATACTTTCCACCCATATGTTCTCACTTTTCCAGCATAAGGAAAGAGATGAATTTTCTCATTTCTTCTCCAGGTCCAAGCTTTGACCCTGGCTTCTTGGAGACTATAGAATGTAAATTCTGGTAAACTGGAAAAGCTTGGAGACCAGATCAGGTCAACGTGGCTTAGCTCTGAAAGACTGGGCAGCTGTTGATTAAATTTCAGGTCACTGAAACTCAGACCATTATATACCAAATTGCAAAGGGGTTGAAATCTGCTTTGGTTGGAGGGAGGCTGAATATTGATAAGATGACAGATGCTTTCAAATTCAAAAAATATTTTTAAATCAGTAATATGTAAGCTGTTATTGTGTGTTTTATATATATGTGTTGTATGTGCCAAACAGGGGATATACATATACATATATATACATATATATGCAATTTTAAAAAGTTATTCTTTTAGCAAAGTCTATAGATTAAAAAAACCATCTAGCTTATAGGATGCTTAAGGTGCTGAGGTTTTTATTTGGCTTGACTATTAAGATTTGGAATATGCTCATACCGGAGTGTATATCATGTATAGCTGTCTCTGTTGCTGTGATGCTTTATCTGGATTATATCTTGAACTAATTTAAGAACTGTAAAAGTCATTAGACCATTGAGATAGGAATGCTCATTATTAGAAATAGTAACCTACCAACATCTTTTCTACTTAAGATCACCTTTCCCCACCTTGCCTCTGATCTCTCCCTCAACCACAAATTCTTTTATCTGCATTCTGTTCCTTTGCTTTGTGTAAGAGTCTGGTTCTTGGAAAAATATGAAGGGGAAAATAAAACTATATAAGAAAGCAAATTAGAAGAGTTAGAGGAGCTCCTGGAGATGAGGAGGAGGGATATAGCAAAGGAGTAGGATATGTATTCAGATAGATGTGATAGCATTAGCCACATACTCCATAGCCTTGTGGAGCTTAGAGATCTTAGAGACAGATTTCTAAAGGAAGAGGTATAGCCATGTGATGTTCTGACCTTATCACAATTTTTTAAAGTTATACTAAGTCAGTCAACAAACATTTATTAGGCCCCTACTATGTACCAGGTACTTACAGTGCTAAGCATAGTGCAGTTCCATTATGACCTACTTGGTGTGGGAGCTACGTAGTGCTTCTTACTCTACCCAGTTCTCCTATGTGATTTTAAGCAAGTCATAAATATTTCTGGATTTCAACATCTTTATCAGCAAGATGGATAACCTCCAATGTCCCTTCCACCTCTAAATTCTATGTTCTTTATCCCACATGTTCAGGAAGGACCCTTCTACACTTGAGAACTGTTGCTCTTACCTCTCTTTATTAACCTCCCATAAGCATAGACACACATTACACTCATATCAGAAACCATGCTGAGAGGGATGAGATGGGGACATTGAGTGTTCTTGCTGGAAAATGTCTATACTGTCTTCTGTATACACTTTATCTCTGTGGTATCAGCTTTATCTGGTTTCTTTAGGTGCTCTGAGGGGGCTACTACTTTCAGTGGTGTGTGGGGCGGGAAGAAGTGTGGGTACCTCAACAACCAGTGGCTTACTGGGAAGGGCAGGATAATGTGATCCTGTGTGAATAAGAATGGGAGGTTTTTGAAGCCAGGCACTTGGATCCATTGGCTACTAGCCAGATATTCTTTATAGAGATGTAGCAAATTACCAGTAGATGGTGCTGTGACAACAGAGAAGTCATAAATCTAATTCAACCCAATGGTACCTTTCTCTCGAAGAAAGAAAAAATAGAGCAAAAAAAAAAAAAGTATATGTATATATATAAAATCTGAAACCAAAAAGCCTCCTTTTCCCCCCTATAGAATGTGTGAGTTAGAAGGGACCTTATCAATTGTTTCATCCAACCCTCTCATTTTACTTGGTTGGTTAGAATAGGAATTTCAACTTGGGATCACAGTCAGGAAGCAGCGAATTTGCTACTTCCCACCTTTCCCCCACTCCTTCCTTTTGTTGGATGATTGAGATGGAAATAGGATTGTAGAGACCAGAGTTTACAGAAATACCAGACAGAATTATTAAAGCATCCCACAGACTCTTGTTTTTCAGGACAGGACCTTTCCAACCTTCCAATCCAGTTCAGTTTCTGTTTATGAAGAGGATATCCATTGAAAATTTCCCCTTGAATTTTCCTGAGGGTCACTGAATTCATGTGTATCACATAGTACGGAGATCACCTCATCCTCTTTTCCAATCCTGAGGTTTATTACTTGTATGCACCTAGCTCATCTGAACTTTAGCCAACTGGGTTAATATTCCTCTTTTGTAGAGAATCTTGTATCTCTACTTGTGTATCCATTCATCTTTTATTCTCTTGCTTTCCTTTACAGGGTAGTTTTTAATTTTACTTTGCTAATGTGACAGTTTATGCCAGAATATGGGGGACTTAGAAGATATCAGTTGATTAAGATGATAGTTTCCAGTTACATAGAATTTTCATAGGGCCACAGGGCATACTTTCTCACAACTTTCTTTTTTTCTTTAAATAATATTTGATTTTCCCCCAGTTATATGTAAAGTCAATTTTTTACATTCATTTATTAAAAAAATTTGAGTTCTAAATTTTCTCTCTCCCTCCCTCACCTTCCCCACTCTGAGAGAGTAAGCAATTTGCTATAGGTTATACATGTTCAATCATGCAAAACATATTGCCATCTTGGTTACATTGTAAAAGAAGACACAGAACCAAAGGAAAAAAAAACACAGCATAAAAAAAGATACAGACTGAAAATAGTACGATTCAATTGCATTCAAACTCTGTCAGTTCTTTGGAGGTGTATAGCATTTTTCATCATGAGACTCTTGGAATTGTCTTGGATCATTGTATTGTTGAGAATATCGAAATCATTCACAGTTGATCATTGTGTAGTATTTCTGTTATTGTGTACAATGTTCTCCTGGTTCTTCTCACTTCACTTTGCATCAGTTCGCAGAAATCTTTAAAGGTTTTTCTGAAATCTGTTGACTTAGCATTTTTAATAGTCCAGTGATATTCCATTACAATCATATACCACAACTTACTTATTCCCCAATTGGTGAACACTCCCTCACTCTCCAATTCTATGCCACCACAAAAAGAGCTGCTATGAACATTTTTATACATAGAGGTCCATTTCCCTTTTGGGGGGGGGGGTCTCCTTGGGATACAGACCTAAGAGTGGTATTGCTGGATCAAAGGGTATGCATTTTGATAGCTGTTTATGCATAATATCTACAACTTTCTTTTTTTTTTAATATCTACAACTTTCAAGTCCAAATTGTATTATTGTTGTTTTGAAGGACAGCTTGATCTCATAGAAAGATGGCTGAACTAGGTGTCAGAAGATGTGGGTCTTACTAGTCATGCAACCAGAGTTCAGCTCCCACCCCAGACTACATTACCCTGAGCAGGTCACTTAACTTCTCTAAAACTCAAAGTCCTTTCTGTTAAATGAGGATAATGTTAGAATCTGTCTGGAAGGGTTTTTGTGAGGATTACATGAGTTATTATTTGTGAAGGCAATTTGAAAACAATGTATTTTAAGGGTTTTCTACTAAAGTCCGTCTGTTACCTTCTTGTGGTTTAGAGGTAACCAGGCTGGTTTTGAAGGCCATTCCAGCAGATTCAGGTAACCTACTAAGCTAGAAAGAGTTTGAGCATAAATCTAGTGATAAATACTCCTTTCCACACACACACACACACACACACACACACACACACACACACACACACACACACACACACACACACACACACACACACACATACACATGTTCAGAGTAACCAGAAATTTATTCTTGGGTGAAAAGTGAACTACATTCACTTTAGAGACTATGAAGTCAGGACAGTAGTCCAAAGTGCTGGATCTGGAGGCAGGAAGACCTAAGTTAGATCCTATCATCAGATGCTTTCTAGCTGTGTGACCCAGGGCAAGCCACTTAACTTCTGTTTGTCTCAGTTTCCTGATCTGTAAAATGGGGATAATAATGGCACCAATCTCCCAAGGTGGTTGTGAGGATAAAATAAGATAATATTGTAAAGTGCTTTGCAGTCTTTAGAGCACTATATAATGCTGGCTAACACCATCATAATGATTATCTCTGAGATAGCAGCAGAACTTAAGGAGTGCTAATAACATTGGGGGATGTAGAAAGGGATATGACATGCAGGGAGTACACTTGAAGAGATGCTTTCCTTTAGCTCCAATCCCTTAACACCAAGCTGGAGAACTTCACAGTGCACTGCTTGCCTAGTTCCTTTCTGTATCTGAACTTCAGCCAGCTGGGGTTGTCACACACTCTAGGAAGAAGCCTGTGTCTCCTCCCCCCACCAGACGCACCCACGCCTCTTTCCTTCTTTGCAGGGTTGTCCTTATCCAACTTGTTTATACACCAGTTTATCCCAGATTGCCCCTTAACTTATAAAATGTTGACTCGTATCTTTCGGAGATTCTATTCCCAATTCTTCCCATGGTTTCAAAGAAGCCCTAATCCCACTGAGCTCCCAAATCTCACTAGGTCCTCTCCATCAGAGCTCCCTAACACAATAAAAGCACATAAGGAACAATCCATTTCTCTAAATTGATTAAGGTTGAAGAATCACGTCGAGCTCTGGTTGGAGGTCCCCAGACAGGAAATAGAATGTGAAAACCATGCCTCTTTACCCAAGATAGCCTTTCCTCCCATGGGTACAATAGAAATGTCAGACCATTACTTATACTCTTTCTATTAGAGAGGGAAGAGAGAGACTTAAACTTGCATTACTGCTTTAAGTAATATTTAGAGGAGGCAGTAGGGAGTCCTTCTTTCTCCATGTATCACCTGAAGAGAGTCAGGGCATCTAAAAGTCAACTCTACACACAGTAGGCACTTAATATTTGACTGAGGGAGTGTTTGTGATATGATGGAAAAGACCTGATTTGGAGTCCAGAGGACTTACCCCTTCTACCTGTGTGATCCTGAGCAAGAGACTTCATCTAGCCTCAGTTTCCTCATTTGTTAAATGAGGAAGTTTGACTGTAAAACCCTGTTCACATGTAAACTTATGATTCTATGACTTGGCTAACACACGTTGGTTGATCATTGGACATATTTGGAACTATTTAGGGAGAAGAAATGTGTGTGAAAATAAAGTTGAAGTATTTAAACCTAAATTGGAGAAGGATCAGATCCTTCTCTAATAAGGAAGGGACATAAGATCAATTACAAAGTTGTAGCATATGGGACTTGGGATAGATATAAGGAAACATTTCCTGAGAGTTTGGTTTGTTAAACATTCTAGCCAGAGATTTGTCAGAATTCACTCTGTTGGGCATATTTAAGAAGATAATTTATTCCCTCTCTGGGGTGTGTCTCTGTTGGAGCAGAAGGGAAAGGACTAAAATGCTTCTCAAAAACTTTTCAAATCTCTGACTCTCATGGAGTTAGAGATGGAAGTGACCATTGAGTCTATCTCGTCCAACACTTCTTCCCCCATTTTACAGTTGAAGAATATATAGGTTAAGTGACTTGACCAGGGTCACACAGGTGCTAAGTAGCTGAATTAGAATTTGAACCTTGGTCCTCTGATTTCATAACCAATGTGATTTCAGTTTTGCCATAATGATACTAGGATGGCTCTAGAAGTCCTTTGTTACAGTAAGCAGGTTTCATGTTGGTGGGGCCCCAGCAAACACCAGACTGCATTCTTTCATGCTTGCTGCTGCCTTGGTCAAAGGACAGAAAAGCCTCCCTATGTAAAGCAGGAAGGGAGAGAGGGGGTGAAATGAAAGGACTGATTGCAGCTTTTTTTCTTTGTGCAGCAACGTGGCCTGAAGAGAATTTCACTTAATCATGGGGTCAAAAATTTTATGTCCATGATATGGTTATCAGTGATGGAAATGTTGAGTTCATGTCTACAGATTTCTAAGTTTTCTTCTGCAATAGCCACACATATGTATGTGTACATGATGAACATGATGTATACATAATGAAGCAACATAGTGCATACAAGTGTGCATATAATACACACATGTATATGTACTAGTGCAGTACATATTTGCATAAGCATGTAAAGGTATACAACACAATACACATGTATATATACTCATGCACATGATATATGTGTGCCCACATGTGTACTCATGCACATAGATACACATGTATATGTACTCATGCACACATACATGTATACATACATATATATACTGTTCCATGGCAGAATAGATAATCTGCTTACATATCCATTTTCCATTATTCCTTCACATATACATTCCCTCACCTTACATATAGAACAGACACAATTTCAAAGGCACACTGGTGTCTTATATTTCCTTCACTTATGGCCTTTCTAGCCTTTTTTTTACCCCATTAGGATTTAGAGCCATAGCCATAGTTATACTTTAGCCCAACACCCTCATTTTACAGCCTTCCTGCCATATATGCAATGGTGTTTGGGTGATTTAGAAAAGGAGATGGCAACCTGGGACAAAGCCAGAAGAAGAAGAGATGAAAAGTCTTCATGATGTGGAGAGCAGATGGAAGACGGCTAGAGGGTGCTGACATCTGTCCACGGGAGAGTTGACATCAGAGAATTCCAAGAAGCCTGAAGAGAAAGCAGCTAGGTCAGGGCATCCCTCTCCTGTTACCCTACCTTACTCTTGATTTTATCAGTTCACTACTGCCAAGTGCTCAGGCTCTTTTTATGGGGCTTCCTCCACTCTTCGGAGTCCTCGCATTCCCCGAAAGTGATGTGTATGGGCGAGTATAGAACTCCAACCTGGGGTACCTACCATATTGGGTGGAAAGTGGGCCAGAGATAACAACCATTCTCAAGGGTGGACGGGAGATGCCTGCCTTTTTTCTATCTTACCTCTGCCACCTGGCTACCTGTTCTACTTCTCCTTATGGAAAAAAGGCAGTCGAGATGGATTGGGGTGGTTTTAAGGATACAGGGAGTGAGACAATCTTCAAGAGGTAAACATATAGAAATGATGAGTTTCCCCAAGACCCTCATTAAGTATCCAGGTAACCTCAGAGCAGAGGAAGCTCGGAGGTCAAGAACTCTTCAGGGGTACCCAAAGGATGGTTAGATGGAAACTATTTGCCAAGGGGGCGGGTTTGTGGCCCGGAGGCTGCGGCTGCCCCCGAGCCTCCCGAGTTGGAGAGTCAGAAGTTTCCATCATACGCAGTCTCAAGTTTCTTGAGAGGATGGGGTCTCAAGAGGTCCTTCTTCCTCCCTTCTGTCTTCTCCCTAGGAGAATACCTCACTTGCAGACTTCCGGTTAGGGAGACCCTTCCGTGGAGGAACCTAAGCTATTCATTAGACTAGTCTTCCAGGGGCGGAGAAGATGCTCTGCGGTTTCCGATTGGGGCTCAGCAAAGAGAGGGAAGAGGGAGGTCTGGAGCCGCGAACGCAGGACCGGGGAGGAAAGAATAGAGAGGTAGGGGGCGATATGCGCACAGCTCCCTGCTCCCGAGGCTCCCCAAGTACTTGGCTCCGAGCCTCTGCGCTAGCTGGTTGAAATCATTTGGGAGAGGGAGACGCGCGCATGTGCGCCCCCAACCCCGGCCGCTAGCACAGCCACAGGGCCGCCACCCGCGCGGGTTCTCTTCCTTGGGGACATCCTTTAGGCAGACTCTTGCCTAGGGAGGGTTACGAAGACTGCATGCGGCCGTTTTGTTTTAGTGAAGAAAAAAAAACAACACAGAACAGCTCCCCCCCCCCCCAACCATTATTGCCCGAGATTCTTCCTGATTATACCCCGCCCACTCCTCTCCATGTCCTCCTACCCCCTTTCTCTTTCTCTCCAGGTCTGCATGTGAGTGGTGAGCTGCTGAGCTCGCTCCCTCGTCCCCACGCCCCCCACTTCTTGCTCTTCCCCGCTCCTGTCTCTCCCCCTCCCCTCGCACTCCCAGCCTCCTTACACCCTCTCCTTCTCCTTCTCTCTCCTTTCCTGTCTCCTCCTCCTCTCCCTGGAGAGAGCATGTTTAGGTTGCAGGGGAAGATTGAGTCTTTGGGAAGGAAGTTCAGTCCTTGGACCCCTCCCGCTTCGGGCTGAAGCCAGCCTGAACGCAGCAACCTGTTTCCTCGTCGGAGTCCTCGCCCCCGGAGGAGGTGCAGACGAGTTTGGGCTGCCTGCTGATCAGTGGCATTGAGCTGGGCGCCGTCAAGGGCTTGGGGACCGCCTTTGCTTTCTCCAGGCTTAACTTTTAAGTCCGGCAGACTATCGGGAAGTGATTTCCTTCCCCTGAGGGAGCAACTCCTTTTCTATTTGGGAGGGGGAGAAGGTTTTGGTGACAGCAAGAAGAAACCTTGATTTATCCATTTCTCTTCTCCCTCTCAACCCTCCACTGGTTTGCGTCTATACTGGCAGATTTAAAGATCAAGGCTGTCCCTTTGGAATTTAGGGTTGATTCCTTAAACTGCTTTTCAGAGACAAAGCTTGAAAAAGACTCAGCGTTCCCAATTCAACCTCCTTTTCAAAGTTTTCATTTTTTTTTTTATTTTTCATTCTTCCTCCCCTCGACCAGTCAACCACCAAACTGTTACCTACGGACTGGGGCCAGTGACAGCCTGTCTCTCTGAACTGGGGCGTGTGTGTGTGTGTGTGTGTGTGTGTGTGTGTGTGTGTGTGTGTGTGTGTGTGTGTGTGTGTGTGTGTGTTTCTCCAGAAGAGCGATGTTTGAAGGGCAAACCACCCCACCTGCATCCCTCCCTGGTCCCAAGCGCCAACATGCCCTGACTCTTTGAAGGAAAAGACATTGCCTCTAGGATCTGAGACCCTTTCCTTTTCTCCCTCCTTCCCTTCTCTTCCTGGGGGATGGAGCTTCACAGCAGTCGCCTTTAGACTGAACAGTCCAGAGTGGTGGTGCCGCCGCCAGTTGCTGCCTCTGGCTCTCAGCGACTGCTGTCGCTGCCTCTCCATTTCGGTGCCTGTTTCTCGCTGCCTCTTTCTGTCTGTCTGTCTTTGCTTATCGCTAGGTGTGGGGCGTTCGGCTCGGATCACCTTTGTGTGTGTTTTGTTTGTTTAAACTTCCAGGATGGCTCGCTTTGGGGAGGCTGTGGTTGGCAGGCCAGGATCCGGAGATGGAGACTCGGAGCAGAGCAGGAACCGGCAAGGAACACCAGTGCAGTCCGCGGGGCCAGCGGCCGCCTACAAGCAATCCAAAGCCCAGAGGGCCAGGACTATGGCTTTATACAATCCCATTCCGGTCAGGCAGAACTGTTTCACCGTCAACAGATCCCTGTTTATCTTCGGAGAAGATAACATTGTCAGGAAATATGCCAAGAAGCTCATCGATTGGCCATATCCTTTCTCCCGCATCCTAACCTTCCTCTCCCTCTTTTCATTTTCCCCTCGCGAGGAAAAAAAATACTCATGGATGGGATTATTTTTTTTTCCCATTCTGATTCCAATTTTCACCTTTTCCTAAAGTGCACCCTTCACTTCGGTGTGTTTAAGGAGCTATTTTGATGTGGTAGAGACCAGCGTGTGCACTAGTGTTTTTCAAGGTAAGACTTTTGGTTTCTGACCCCCCTCCACCCCTTCCCTAATGTAGATAGCCAAGAAACTCATGGACTAGGGAGCCTGATGTGTGTGCCAAGTTCTTCAGGCTTTGTCTGATTTTCACACCCTCCCACTTCCATTCCCCTCCTTGCGGTTCACTCTTTGCAGGTTTTTTTTTCTTCTGAGAATCTGACTCTTAGATAGAAATCAGTTCCCTTCTCTCCCCACTGCTCCACCTGCTCTCCCTGAAACGAGTTTGGAAGACGCCAGTGTTGCCTCTGCCTGTTGGGAAATGAGGCCCAAGGATTACTGGATCTGTCAGGTTCTAAGTCCGGAAAGCTCAGTGCCAGAAATTAAGGAGCAAACAAAAATAAAGAAAGAAAGCCCCTTCCCACCGGGGACTATTTCAAGTCAGCTGTTAAATGGTGTCCTCCTGAGGAGGTGACGGGCATCTCTAAGGCCACCGCCCCAAAGCACCTGGAAGTTGGAAGTTCCAGCTGCTCAATGGAGGAAAGCTCAGACAGCCTCTCTTTTCTTTCTGAATCCTAGTTTTTGAGTCCTGTTCTCCCCTTTAACTATTTGACACAGTTCGGCTTCTTAACGGGTCCCTAGAGATAAATCGGGAGGACTTGTATTGAGCAGTTAGGAAAACAGGTGTGTTATCAATCTTCTAGTGCTCCTAATGCACTACATGCCATAAAGGGGGGGGGGGGGGCGGCGGAGGCGGAGGCAGAGGCAGCAGCAGCAGCAGCATCATGAGGCAAGAGGAAGAGGCTTTGCAGATTTAGTCAAATGCACCAAAGACTTGCTGTTGATTAGACATCTTATTGTAATAATATTCCTCAAGAATTAGGGTGTCCCGTTGGGGTTTTCGGGCACAGAAGGCCCTGTAAATAGAAAGCAAACGAGTGGTTTGATGTTAAATGGGGAGTAGACTTAGAAACACTCGACATGCATGCTTGGGTGAGGTTTACTGGCGAGGTTGCGCACCGAGAGGCACTAGTCTGCAACGAGGCCCCTCCTTCAGTCTCCCTCCCCCCTTTCCCCCTCCCTTCTTGGCAGGTGTGCATCAGCAGGACAGCTGTTGGTTGCATTGAGGCCCTGCTAGCTGCCAGACACGAGGCAGGTTTCCCTCGGGCTTCCGCATCTTCTCCAAGAAGATTTCTCTCTCCTTTTCTCTGCCGTGCTCCCCGCACTACCACCCCCCCTCCTTTTTTCCCTCGATCCCTCTTCTCTCCACACTCCAGCAGCGCTGCTATTAGCTAGTATGTGGCACTTCTCGACAGCACCCCTCATTAGAGAGGAGCATTTCCAAGCAGTTATTCTTTCGATGCTCTAACCCACCCACTACCAACCCTGTCTGGGCTTCTCCGTACCCGCCCTTCCCTACTCCCCCAAGCGGGAGAGCGTGCGTGCACTCTCTCTCTCTCTCTCTCTCTCTCTCTCTCTCTCTCTCTCTCTCTCTCTCTCTCTCTCTCTCTCTCTCTCTCTCTCTCTCTCTCTCTGTTTCTTTCCCCTTGGTGGGGGGGGGGGGGAGGGTTAGTCTACTTGAGTTTAACATACTGGTCCGCTATTGAGGACTCATTGCCCTGAATCCCCTACACTCCCCTTCCCCCACCCCAACTCCCTCTTCTTAACACCATATTCAGCTGTCTTTGTGTTGGGCTCTGTGGGTGCAGCCTTCCTATTATGCAGCTAGCCCCTCCCTGTTTAACCAGTACCGGCATCCCAAAGACTGGAGCTCTTCCACCTTTACAATTATCTAAAATTTTAACAGGTCACAAGGACCTGCCTTGCTGTCTGTACCTCTTCTCTTATGGTGTGTTTACTCCGACAGACTTCTCATTTTCACTCAGTAGACAAAGGAACCTAACCACCATGTGGTAAGCATGCCCGCAGTCATAGCTGGTACCTCGGACAGCGCCACCGAAACTCCTAGCTGTGCCCCTTAAAGACACAGTGAGCCTGGCACTACTTCTCATCACCTTGATCACATATTTCTGCACATTCCGTCCTTTGGGTTACTGCACCCTAGCTTCTCTAGGCTTTGCTAAGTAAAGTACATTTCAGAGACCATGTGGTTGACCCAGTCATGCTTTTTCTTTCTCTTTAAAGGCAAGACTTTTTCATAAGGCATTGGCAGGCAACTATACTGTCTATACGATTCATATCTTCCTTCCTTTTACTCCGCCAAAATACATTCCTGGGTAAGAAAGGTATGTTAGTAGTTGAGGGATTAAATTGACTTCAGCATCTTGTCCTGCGCTGTGGCAGGCATGGTGACAGGGAGCATGACCCCCATCTAAATGGTCCTTTGAATCCCTGGTAATGAGGTGGACCTCCTGGCAGTTTCATGTTACACTCTTAGAGCTGTTCTGCTTTCCTTGTGTTCAGATAATCTCTGAGGAGATGTAAGAGCTGCCAAGTTGGGGAGGTTAAAATACACTACATTCACTTTTTCTCCTGACTTCACATTTTAGGTGACAAATGCATTACATAAATGAAAATTTGTATGTAAAGTAGCATTTTGCAAATCTTAAAAGACTGTATGAATGTATTGTTTTGTTGCTATTGCAAATAAATTCTATGGGGGTTTGGGATGCTATTATCCTTATCGTTATTATTTTCCATAGATGATGGATATTGGGCAACCTTTAATTTGTCCTATAAAATCTTCTCCATTCTGTATTTATCTACCCCCATTCCACCCTCATCCATCTAAGCCACTCAAGCCTCAATATTCCCAAAGTTCTTCCTCTTTATTAATTGATTCTCATAGAATCATCAGTATACATTAAAAAAGGGAGTCTTAACTTTAGCTAAAATCTTATAGAAAATCTATCCTTTGAAATTATTTCTTTTTCAAAAGAAAACAAGTCAAGACCATATTTTGGTTTAGGCAGCAAAGTTAACTTCTTCAATATTGGTGCCTGTGGTTGGAAATGATTGCAATTTGTGTGAGGAATACCCTTCTTTCTCTCCTGAGAAGCTTAAATCCCCCACCTCTTTTGAAAGATAGTCACTGTAGGATTAAGTGGCTTGTGTATACTTGTATGTAATTCCTTAACATTGCTTATAAGATATGTGTCAAAGCCTTTCAATTTGGCCTTTAAGGTCTATTCACATAAAAGAATAAAATTTTATCTGTGCTATGCAGAAACTCCCAACTTGAGGGTGGCTTTATACCTGAAGGGAGAGTTTTCATTTTCAGAGGAGAGGTGCTTAAGGGGACAACACAATTGACACATCAGATGGAGTCAGGACAATAGCTCAACACTGAATGTGTCTTTTTCTCTTGGAAGCTACAGTTGTATCAGGAAAGATTATCTTCATGACCCTATCTTCTGCAGGGATCTTATGTCCTTTCAAAAATGTTAATGCTACTTGGGGCCTTAATTTCCAATTCAGCAAAGAAGAAAATGCCTCTTTTCTCAAAGTTGCTATAATGAAAACAGACTCTCCAGGTGGTTGTTCATTGATAGTTTGTGGACAGGATATGACAATTGGCCTGAGAGGAATAGAACATTTTTATGATGGCCTGTGGCTTCATATGCACTTAAAAAAATACTTCCCTAGGGGTAAGGGACAGCAATGCTCTGTCATGTATGGAAACTCTCCTCAGTGACTTAGCTTTACTGGAATTTCCCCAACCTGCTTAGAAGAATTCATCCAACCAAGAAAAGTGTATGTTTTGATGTATAGAAAATGGGATAATGCTAATAATAATACTTAACTCCCAGGATTGTTGTGAGGATCAAATGAGATAAAACTTATGAAGTACTTAGCACGGTGTCTGTCACATAGTAAATACTATGTAAATGTTAGTGATGATGATGATAGATGAATTTTATTAAAGTGGAAAAGCCAAATGTATTCATAGCTACCATGGTACCATAGGTTGAATCTCATTATAATAATGTCCATGGACATTCTCATGTTTAGTTGTTGTAGTAGAGTAAGTTTCTTTGTAGCTTGAGAACATCCTTACCTTGAACCTGGAAACATTTTTTCTATTGGGAACTTTTCATTGTAATGACATTAATTCATTGATATTTGAGTTTTCCCATCTCTTAACATTCTTTCCTCTTTAGATCTTACATACTGGTCACATAGAACATGGGAAGGAAGGTCAGAATGTCAATATTAGGGGACAATAAAAAGGAAGGGACTTTATAACCATCTACTGCTTCGAATAATGCATAAATTCTTGGTATTTTCATGGAATATTTGTATGATGATACAGATTGTGATCAGAGATTGTGATTTCAATCAACATGGAGACTTCAAGGAACTGGGCTAATATTTCAGCTTTCTTATTTTCCTGGGGTTTTCTATCAGTTGGTCTCACATAACATAAGGTGTGGGTAGTATTTACTCCATGGAATTAAACAATGTTTTGCTATGGATATTGGTTATAATTTGGATAATATACAGAGAACTAGAAGATGGGTTGGAGTGAAGGAGTTTGAAAGAATTTAAATGACTTGGGAAGAAGATAAAAATAACTTGAAAGTGATACTTTTGTCATTATTTTCTTACTCTTTTCTGCTTGCTTCCCCCTGTAAATAGTCATAATGCATGCTTTGACTTAAATGAAGAGGAGAATAATGAGAATGGGACTTCTGAAAGATCCAGACTCTTGAAATCATTAGATTTCTCTGGAATTATGTTGGCCTTTTCATCATGGCTGTATAAAATGCAGGATTTTTAAAAATGGATCTACTGCTTTAAATTTTTTTTGTTGTTAAAGGAACATCTGGTTTCTTTCAACCATCTAATTTTACAATTAAAATCCAATTCAAATTTTGCTTTAAAAAAATCAGATCTCTTGCAAGCCCCTTTGACTCTACTCATTTGATCAGTAGATCAGTAATCCTTGCCCAGATAGTCTGTATTTATTTCATTTGCATGACTGCCTGAAGAGCTGCAATTCACTTAAGCCAGAGAGATGGGATCTGACTGATCAGCTTCTACTCCATTGATCCTATCTTGTTTCCATATGACCACAATGAAAAACATGAAAGAGACAGTCCAAACCCTTCTGTAATTAATGGCTTTTTATTGAAGGAGAGATTCTCAATCTCTCTCCTAAACCCCCTTTACTCTCCCAGTCCTCTCCACCCTTCTTTTCATCTTTCTATATTTCTCCTTCTCTTTCATTTTTAGGTCTGCCTTTGTGAATAATTCATCATACATGTGGGTTTTCCTAGGATTTCCAGAAAAGCAATGCTCCTTGTCTTCTCTTTGGATGTAGTTGAGGTTTTCTGCCAAATAGGGTCAGTTGCAGAAATGGATTCTTTTTACAAAAGCATTGCATACAGTGGGCTTTTGACCTCTATTTATGGCAAGCCTTTTGTTGCCACCTTTCTCCTAATGACTACTTCTTCCCCAGTATTCATTGTCACATTGAAGGTACCCAATAAATATTAAACAACCCCAGCCACTAGCCAACAGGTATAGATAGCTCAAGGATATTTATGTGCTTAAATGTCTGTCATCCCAAGTCCCCAGGATGATGAGATGCTGACAGACTAGGCAAAGAAAAAGACAATTATTATATAGTTTCTTCCTCTTCTAAAATTCCTGTTCTAATTCACAGATTAATGAATTGTGGGTAGGTGGGGAATAGCCTCATTTTAATTGTTGTGAAAAGCATCTTACTTAGCCTATTTCTCCATTCCATGAATTCTAAAGCAATTCCTTTCAGCAGGACAGAATGTCAGGGGCTTTAACATAGCCTGTGTCTTCCCAAGCATTATACTTCTATACAGAGTAGAATTATGTGTGGGCCTACCACTAACGTTTCCAACATCATTCTTAATTAAGGACAGCAAGTACAGCACCAAGTTTCTTAGTCACTTTTAACCTAGGAATTGCTTTCTAACCCTAATTTCTAACCCTATTCAAAGTTCTGGGGTTTTGCTGTGTGAATGATCGAATTATGTTTAATTTCTTGTTCTTTTCATCTTTGGCTTTATCTTCTGTCTACATCTGGGCACCCTGCAAAGCTCTCTTATCAATACCTCTGGACAGAAAGGAGCAGCTAGAATGAGTCTCAGCCGAAGGTGGTAGATTATGGAGGATAGCACTGAATGATTACTAAGTGGCAAGCATCTAGGGTTTGAGATGCTGATTCCTTGGATGAGTGTGTGTGTGTGTGTGTGTGTGTGTGTGTGTGTGTGTGTGTAGTCATGTGTGTGATGCTTTGTGTGTTTTCTTCTTGGTGTCACTTTGAGATCCAAATTCAAAGGGCTGAGTGACTGTCGTCCCTTTCAGAAAGAACTGCTGGATCAAAAAAAAAACCACCTTTAATTAAAAGCCTCCTGGGGTCACTTAGATGACCTACAGATGGCCAAGGCCTAGATGATCTTCCCCAATGGAACTATATTTACTCTTTGCCAAATATATTAGGGTCCGTTGCCCTAGAGCTAGTCCTTTAGAGTTTGAATATTAATAGCAGCATTAGAAATGTTACCTTACCTATCTTGGAAGAGGTTTATAAGATGATAGGATTTAGATGGACATTTTTAATCTGAGGCCCATGAACTCGTTTTTAAAACTGTTTTGATAACTGTATTTTAATATGATTTAGTTTCCTTTGTAATCCAATGTATTTTATAAATTTTAAAAATGTTATTCTGAGAAGAGGTCAAAAAAGGGTTAAGAACCCTTGATTTAGAGCTAGATTCTAACCTTGGAGATTACAACTTTGAGTTGAGGTCACATATAACTTTGATGTCCCCATATTATTTCATACATTGAGGTTCTTTTTGGCATTTCATTTGGGATTATTGGGAGAATTTGGAATCTCTCCAAGAGGCTGATAACTTATTTGCCCATTGGTCTATATTATCTTCATGTTCTGCCCAAACTTCCATACTTTTTGGTTGTGGCCCTTAACACTAGAGATTGCCCTTAACAGCTTTGAAATTAATCTATTCTTGCTTTCTCCTCCTTAGAAGACAGTAAGGAGTCAGACAGTTAGTCAACAAGGATCAGTAAAATGCTTACCATTTACCAGGCATTGTGTTAAACTCTAGGGATACCAAAAAAAGATAAAGTTATAGTCTCTGCACACAAGGCATACATTCTAAGGGAGAGACATCTTTTAATAACTCAGTATGTAGTATATACAAAGTAGTCATAAAGTAATCTGAGGAGGCAAAGACCTGTAAAAGTCACCGAAAGGATTTGGGACTTGAGCTGAGTCTGGAAGGAAACCAAGGAAACCAAAAAAAGTGGAAGTGAGGAGGCAGAGCATTTCAGGCATGGAAGGCAAGCAGTGCAAATGCCCAGAAATGGAAACTGGGGAGTGCTGTGTTTGAGGACCTGAAAGTGGGCCAAATATGTCGTATATAGGGTATATAGTGGGGAGGTAGGGGGAAGATTTGAATGTAAAGTATAAGAAGATTGGAAAAATAGGAAGAGTCCAGATTTTTATAAGTTTTAAGTGTAATATAGAGCACTTTTGTATTTGATCCAGGAGGTAATAAGAAGATACTAGAGCTTTTTATTGTCTTACTATGTCACATTTCTGAGTAGGGGAATGACATCATTAGATTCACTTTCAAAAAAAAAGATTAGTAGCTGACTGGAGGATGGGTTAAAATGGGGAGGGACTTTAGGCAAGAAGACCAGTTAGAAGGCTATTGCAATAGTTCCGGAGAAAGATAATAAGGACCTGAACTAGTGTGGTATGAGTGAAAAGAAAGGCCTACAAAGGAAAGACGTTGTGAAGGTAGACACAAGATTCATCGAGAATTGGATATGTGTAGTGAATTAGAGTGAGGAATTGAGGTTGAGAGTCTGAATGACTGAGAGACTAATAGTGCCCTCAAGAATAATAGGGATAGATGAAAGAAGAAAAGGTTTTGGGAGAATGACAATGAGTTCTTTTCTGGACATGTTGAGTTTGTGATATTTATCCAATTCAAGATGTCTAAAAGACTTTTGGTATTGTGGGACTGGAGCTTGAGAGATGGGCTGGATATATGATCTGGAATTATTTGCATCAAGATGATAATTCAACCTATGGGAGCTAAGTTAAAAGAGTTAAAAGGAAAGAGGGTCCAAGACAGAGCCTCTGGGGTCATTCTTGGTGAGTGAGGATAACACAGATGAAGAGATACAAAGGAGACTGAGAAGGAATGGTCAGAGAAGAGGAAATCGGGAGGGGTCAGTACCACAAACACTCA
Source organism: Notamacropus eugenii (assembly GCF_028372415.1). Taxonomy (NCBI): domain Eukaryota; kingdom Metazoa; phylum Chordata; class Mammalia; order Diprotodontia; family Macropodidae; genus Notamacropus; species Notamacropus eugenii. Next base: position 463,942,630 of record NC_092873.1, on the reverse strand, counting down.
GAGAAGAATAAAATGTCTAGGAGAAAACGTGATCACTTTACATTGTCATATAAAAGACTACAAAGAAGTGAAGAAGGATGCAGTTGGAGGAAAGAGCATCAGATTGGACAATTAAGGAATCTGCGGTAGCTTTGTAGACTAAAGTTTCAGTTTAATGATGAGGTCAGAAACCACATTGGAGAGAGTCCAGTTTGAGGACATTGAGTAGCTTAAAAGGAAAAGAAAAGAAGGGTTTTGAACAGTCTGATGAGAAATGTAAGTGCTTTCTCTTGCTGAATGAAATTCATAATTACACTTGGGTGTCATGGTTTCTGCACTTTGAGGTCCATGTGCCATATGAAGTGACTTTGAAACTGAAACCAAGTCTCCCACAGCTCATGAGAAGTCTTTAAGCTACATGTAAATAAATGGTCTTGTGACTCTTCTCTAATTTCCACACTTTTGTCTAGTAGGGCTGGTCAAGGCTTGTCAGAGCTGAAAAGCATGAAATGAATTTTCAACAGCTGCTCCCTAATTACCTGGAAGTTTCTAGCCTGGTGTTATTGTATATATTTTTTGCTACTTTTTAAAAATTTCTTTTTCACTTTGGGTGGGTGATTCCATTCGGCATTAAAGTTGGTTCCTGACTAAGTTACTGTCTCAAGTGCATAACACATTCTCTCCTTCTTAAACAATGTTGTAGTCTGTTTAGCATCAGCTCTGGCTAAGGCCAGATAAGCAATTGTAGAAGGTACAGAAAACCGAGTTTATGAATACCTATCTGATTACAAATATCTACCTCCTCAACAATCTTGTCTCGGCATTATCTCCACAATGGGGATTTGGTTTTTGTATTGAGGTATTATGTCTTCAGAATTTCCCCATCAAAATGAAAAAGTCATCACAGAAACAACTCAGCAGAGAGGGAAGAACCATGAACTTGGGTTCAGAAGAGATCTGGATCCAAATCTCACTTCCAGCACTCCCTAGCTCTGTGACCAGGCACAAATCCCCTAATTTTTTGAATCTCAGTTTCCCCACTTGTAAAATGGGGGGAATTGTATCTGTAGTACATACCTCACAGAGGTTCCATAAAGATCAAATGCTTCTACCACCCTTTCAATCCCACAGGCAGCACACAAGTCTGGGACATGTGGCAGGAGGTACACTCCAATTGGAGGTCCCAAAGTCCCCCAGTGGTTAGCTTTTTGTAGCATTTTTACACAAAGGACTTACATAGAACTAATAGAACACTGCCCTATCACTAATGAGGCAAGGCAATAGGGTAGTCTGGAGCACTGAAATGAGGGTATCCTCAGAATTGTCCAATAATGACTGAGGAATGAAAGTCAGGCAGTCAGGAAACTTTGACTATAGTTGTGATGTTAGCATAAAAGTGACCGGGATGGTGGAGATATCAGGTGTTTGATTCAGTTCAGTCTTAGCATGCATGCATTCTGGGGGCTAGGGCTGAGCCAGTCCAGCTGAGTTTCACTGCTTCATAACTGATTAATAATATAACACACACAAACATATGCAAATACATATTCACACACATACCTATTTATAAAGTGATTTAAGGTTTACAAAGTGCTTTCCTCCTAACAACTTTCAGAGTTAGATAATTTGAAGGTAGCAACTATTCTAGGACACCTAGGTGCTGCAGTGGTTAGAGTGCAGGGCCTGGAATTGGGAAGAGTTATCTTCTTGGCCTTAGATAATTAGCAGCTATAAGACCCTGGGCAAGTCACTTAACCCTGTTTATCTCAATTTCCTCATTTGTAAAATGAGAAGGAAATGACAAACACTCCAGTATCTTTGCCAAGAAAACCCCAAATGGGGTCACAAAGAGTCAGATAGGACTGGAAAATGATTGAAGACGAAGAAGAACAAAACCCTATTCTGGAGTCATTTCTGCAACCTTCACAGACACCCTCAGCTTACAATCCCCAGAGCACAGCTGACAACTTCCCTTCTCAGGTTTCTAGGAACAAGTCTGTGGATCTAGGATCAGGGGCAGGGAGCCTGCAGTCTCGAAGTCACCTATGGCCTTCTAGGTCTTTGGATGTTTGGCTCCTTTTATTAAGGGAATTTGTTCTGTGAAGTTTGGATTCAGTCAAAAGGCCCACTTGAAGACCTTTAGGACCACCTGTGGCCTTGAGGACACAGGTTCCCCACCCCTGGTAGGTTTTTAGTACTTTTGCTTATGAACTCTCATTTCTGTTTCTCATCAATTTTTATCTAATAGGCTAACTTAATTTTTGGAAAAGGTGTTTACTGAAGTACTATAATAAAACAGAGGGTACAAAACATCCCTCCACCCAAATCAGAGGCACGCATTCCTCCTGCACACACAACGTCTTTAGGAAGAGTAGACAGAAACTTAATGAACAAAGATATTGAGGCATCCGCGTTGCACAGGTAGTCCTGGGATATCTTGTCTCCCTTTGTCTTCATGAAGGAAGCTGTGTTCTCTGCTGAGCTCAATGGATGGGGACCTTTTTAAAGTCAATAGTCAGCCTGTTCTCCATCATGATATGTCACACTCCATGAAGCTACTTCCTCCTTCAGATGTCTCTGCCTCTGTATATAACTGTGCTTGCATTTCTCCTCCCTGTGCCTATCTATTCTTCTAATTGGATATGTTGTGTTCTGTTGGTCCCTTCTCTTCAATAAAATGGTCAGTGGAAGGTGAGGGTAAGAAGGAGAAACGATCTCCTCCTTCACAAGAGTAGTTACCCCTTAGGGGTTTGGCTTGAACTTGAATCCTCAACTGAAACCTACTGCTGAGCCATACCCCTCGGGCACAAGGAATTGCTGAAATCCCCCTGCTGCTTAAATCCCCGAGTCATAGTTTATTTATTTATTTGGATACTCTTCACTGATTCAATTGAAGAAATTGTTGCTCCAGGTTATAGACAGCTTACTTAATTGAAATGTATGGGTGCTCATGGATATTTGGGTGAGTGTGTATGTCTATGTGTCTGTGTATCTATGTGTGCATGTAGTGGTATTCCACCCATTACATGAACAGTATTATCCCAATTTTAAAGATGAGAAAAATGAAGTTCAGAGAAAATTTGCTTTGACTTAGAATAATAAGATTAATAGGTACCAGAGCCAGAATTAAAACCTATGTCTTTCTTGACTCTAAGTTTCTGTGTTCTTTCTCACTATACTGAACTATTTTCAGTCACCTTCTAAGGGTTAGTTTATCAAATGTATTCTGGACTGACAACGGAGTGCTCAGTCGGTTCTGTGGGAATGGGACATAGAATGTATCCCATTTGATACGGGGAAGGGGAGCTCAGCCTATTAAAAAATCACTACCTGGGAAGAGCACTTTTGGGTGGAGTACTATAGCGGAGGGAGAGTATCTGGTTAATCTGGAAATTGACCAGCGTGGGAATATTGTGTCACTACGATGGAGGAGGGAGTGATCTAAAGGGAGGAGGGAGGATGCCAAAGATGGACTTCTCCAACTTCACAATATTGCTAGGTTGGCATTGTCTCTAGGTTATTTAAGGGCACTTGAGTGCTGCAAATTATAGGTTTACTCCACTGTGAAAAACAGACTAGATTTACTCTTAGTGTCACTCTAGTAGCCAGAAGTCTGTTTGAAAAGGCACCTCAGATATATGCGGTATAATAATAGAGGTTCATATCAATGATCCCAAGGCATCGAAAATCCTCAGGGGCCTCCTGAATTGGTGATAAAAGATTTAATTCTGTTCAGGGTACATTTGAGGGCTATGTATGTTATTGTATTCTAATTCTTGGACAATTGATTGTCTGTACATGATTTATGTGGTTTTTTTAGTTGTATCCAGTTCTCTGTGACCCCATTTGGGGTTTTCTTGGTAGAATTACAGGAATGGTTTGCCATTTTATTTTCTGGCTCATTTTATAGATGAGGAAACAGAGGCAACTAGGGTTAAGTGACTTGCTGAGAGTCACAGAGCTAGTAAGTGTCTGAGGCTGGATTTGAACTCATGAAGATGAGTCTTCCTAACACCAAGATCAGTGCTCTATTCACTGCAAAACCTAGCTGCACAAAATATATAAGGTAGCTCTAAGTAGAAGATTTGATTAACTCTATTCCACAGCCATGCCATGTGACAGGAGTTTACTATAGTATCCTCCATAGCTCTTCTCAATTCCTTGGTACTTCTTAGACCCGAAGGGGAAGTTTGGAATACTTGCTAAATCATTGGGTAGTAGATAGAACAAAGACTTTAATTTTTCATGAGTCATTGGATCAGGGTTGAGATGATGAGCTTGTATCATATCTATCCTGGGTGCAGGACTTTCTGTTAAAACAGCTCTGGAAACAAACTACTCAGATACCCAACAGAGATTTGGATGAGCATTCCAAGTAGAGTTGGTTTTTGAAAGTTCTACCTTTAACTTGATTCCTTGTTTTCTAGTTAATGTATTGGGCATATATCTTGCCTCTGTTCCCCATTCTTGTCTTTCCTTGACATCAGGTTCATGACAAGTTTTACTCTTAGTTTTTATGACATTGATGAACAGTATCTGGGGCCTTGAGGGTCTTTTCTAAATTTGGTGGTCATTATACTTAGAATTGGAAGGTATCTTTGAAGTAATTTAATCGAACTTCCTACCCAATGCAATATTCCTGACTTGGCTATCCAGTCTTTGCTTGGATACTTCCAGTGATTGGGAAGCAGCCTATTCCATTTTAGATAATTTTAGTTTTTTTCTTCTTATACTGAGACAAACATCATTTAGTTTTAATGTCTACCTACTTCTGCCCTTGAGAATAACATAGAATATATTTATTCCCTTTTTCATGGGGTGTTCTCTTCCAAATTGGAATATTCCCAGTTACATGAATTGTTCTGCCTTTATCATGGGCTTTAGTAGCCCCAATCTCTTTTGGATACATTGCAACTTGTTGCTATCTCATAAAACATGGTTTCTAGAAATAAGCAAAGTACCCTAAATGCTAGCTTATTAGCATGGAAAACAGAAATGATTTATTTCTTATGATCAATACATTGTAGTTTTATTGACTTGTTTAAGATTTTATTAGTTTTTTTTTACAGACACATCATAATTTTGATTCATATTAAGCTTGTGGACAACTGAAACTGTCAAATGTCTTTTTCATGAATTGCTCTTATGCCATGCTGTTTTTTTTTCATTTTGTGTTTAGTATGGAAGGGTTTTTGTCCTTAAGGAATTTTTATTAAGCCGTGTTAAATTTTATCTTGCTAGTTTTAGACTAGTATTAAAGCCTACCAAGATGTTTTTGTATCTTGATTTTAATATTTAACATATTAGTTATCCATCTCAGTTTTATGCTTTCAGTAAATTTAATAAGCATGCATTTTTTTAATGAATAAAAATTATTAGGCACTTATTAAATGCTAGGTACTGTACTTTTTATATCTTCATCCAAATTACCAGTAAAAATGTTTAAAAGGATAGGGACAGAGGCAGAGATTTGAACCACCATATTAGACTCTTCTTCCAGATTGGCATTAACTCATTGATAAACATTCTTTGGGTTTGTTGTTCATTTTGTTATGAATCCCAACAAAATGTGCCCTAATCCAGTCCATGAGAGACTTTATCAGCTCTTTTGCTGAAATAAAGAAATAGTCTCTTGATTTAAATACCTACTTTATACTAGAGAATGTCATCTTGCTTCTCACAAAAATTCATTCTTGATTGAATTTCCAGAAACATTAAAAAAAACTAAGAGAAGCATTAAAGATACCTATTCTCTTTACTTGATCATTTGATTCCATTAATACTGGACACGAGGAAACCATATTTTGCCAACATACTCTGTCCCCAAAGATTCAATCTCACCTTTGAGTGAAGATTTACTATGACTCAGAAATAGAGGGAGTGTAGTATAGGGGAATGATTACTGGTTCTAGAATCAGAGTATCTGATTCTTCATGTATATGTGACCTTGGGCAAATAACTTAACTTCACTGAGCCTCCATTTTCTTTGTAAAATGAATGTTGGAATTGATGTCCTTTGAGGTCCCTTCTAATGTTAAATGAATCTTCAACCTAATTTCTAGTCTCAGGTCTGTTGCTCACTTGCCATGTGACCTTGGCCTTTAACTTTTCTGAGTTTCAGCTTCTTTATCTGGGAAGTTCTTGCCTGGTTTGCTTTTCAGAGTTGTAAAGATCAAGTTAAATTGATGAAATGTTTTGGAAACCATTAAGTTCTATCCAAATGTTATTAGTATTGCTATATATCCGATAGGATGCTGTTGGTTTGATGGAGGGCATGTTGTGTAAATGGCAAAATTCTTGGATCTCCAACCTTGCTTCCTCATAGTTTATTTTCATTCTAGACTTTACACCAATAATGTTGTCGTGGACACATTGAGTTTTATTTGCATACTAGAAGAAAGAAAGGGTAGTATCTTTAGGACAAAGAATAATGCATAAGCTCATGCCAACTCTTAATTAAGAAAGTCCAAAGGTAGAAAACCACTAAAGTCTGAAATGGCCCCACTAGATTTTGTTTTGGTTTGCACAAATGAATAGCCAAAATTTTCAGTTTGGCCTGATGGATGGCATATGGTAGGATTTCTCATAGAATCCCAGATTGGACTCTGGGCAAGTTTCACTTTCCTGGGGCTTAAATAATCAATCTATCGATCTTCTCTTCTATAAGGTTTCTTTGATGATTAGAGATTGCGTATTTTATCCCCTATGGAATTAAATCAGAGTCAAGTGCTTTGGGGTGAGGGAAATTCTTTGCTTTTGATAACAGTGGAAAAGTTGGGGTAGACTTAATAGTAATCTATTTTTCTGGGAAATTTTACAGATTATGTCAATTTCCCTTACCTATTTTTGAAGGTTAGAGACCTCAAGGGAAGAATGTAGGGCTTCAAAAGTCTACTCTTGACACCTATGGATAACCACAAAGTAATGGACAAAGTTATCGTGAGTCCTTTGCCTAAAGAAAACTAGGCAGCAGAATGAAAAACAGAATCTCAGAGTGGATCTAAAAAGATGAAAGGGAGCTATCTCCTTTCTGCTACATTTTTGGGGAGGTTTTTGTGGGGGTTTGTATTTGTGAAAGAACTCTAGGGCCATATGGCTGCTGGCAGATGCTTGCATTCTCATAGCCTGTGGATAGAAGGAACATTAGAAAGTGTGGGCTATGTGGTGGGGCTAGGAGGGGGACAGTTTTGGGTGATGACTTTACCAATAGGGTGAAGACTCACTTATCAGTGGGTCTAGGAATTTTGTCAAGGTCAACAGTTAGTAATCCATTCAGTGTCATACAGGATTAATTTTGAAATAACTTTCCTGATATTTCCTGGGATGACACAATTGTACAATGGTACAATGATGTAATTTCAGAGTTGAGAGGCCCCTCAGTCATCACCTTGTAAAACCTATTCCTTGGGCCAGAATATCTTCTACAATCTGTTTAAAAAGGATCTTTCAGCCTGCTTTCAAAGAGCTTTAGAGAAGGCAAGTGCACCCCTTCCCAAGGCATCTTATTTCACTTATGAATAGCTTTAATTGTTAGGAAATTTTTCCCTTAATCCAACCTAAATTTGTTTTTCCACAATATCCACCCATTGCTCCTATTTCTGCCTATTACTGTGGTTCATTTGGGGATGAAGAAGTACCATGCATATGGCATCCTCAGCGGTACTTCAACTCTGGGTTAGCTTCCTTCCTTGATAAAGAATATTTCTAAAGACCCTATCTCTGAGGAAAGGCTGATTGCAGCCCCAATTCTGGGTTTTATATGTTTTTTGTTTGCTTTTAAGGATAGAGAACATCTAAGAATGTTTTGGGGAGTAAATTAATCTTTCTTTTTTTTCTTTCTTCCTTTCTTTTCTATTTTCTTTCTATGTTTCTATCTGCAAAATCCTCAAGGAATTACTTAAATTGGCTTTTAGAAGTGTTACAAACAGGCTAACTGCCCCAAATTGGAATGGGGAATGGGCTGCCTTGGGAGATAGTGGTTACTCCTTTACTGAAGGTCTTTAGGCAAAGTTTGGATGAACACGTTCCAGGTTTCCTAGAGAGAAAATTCTTGTTCAGCCGTAAGTTCTGTAAGGAATCTTATGTTAAGTCCTGTTAGCTATTACCTTAACAATTTTAGCCCTGCATTAAAGCTTACCAAGATGTTTTTGAATCCTGATTGCAGAAAATTCTTTACTTTTGATAATAGTGGAAAGGTTGGGGTAGTTTCAGGAAATCTCTCTCTTCAAGGTCTGTTCATGTCCTAGAGAAATAAAGGAAGTCCAACAATACAGGTAGGTGCCCCTGGGTAGGAATCAATGCCTTTGAAATTATCTCCCATCATCATTTATGTGTCATATAAGAGGGGATGACATCGGGTGACAGAAAAAGAGAAATCTGACCTTTTAATAGGATTTTCTAACCCCAAAAGGCTAGCCAAATATACCCCCCTCCCCCGCCCCACTACAGATGTAATTTCTGGTACTCTAATGAAAAGTGCATCTCTTTTCACTTTCATTTTCTACGTGTGTATCAGTATTTGTACCCTTGTTTGTAGAATGGAACATTTTTTCCTGTCAGTTGCACCACATTTGTGGAAGTCAGTTTCAGTTATTGAAGGGGTGATGCTTTTAGGAAGGGGGAAAGATATCATATATTATTCTTGCTATGATTTTTATTTCTTTTTCAAATGCTTCTGAGGAGACAGATCTGAACATTTTTGTTCTGGAACAGCAATTGCTACTTTGTTTCTGAAAGTCTTTTGTGATAAACTTTTTATGATCATTATTCTTTTGGGGAGGTGGGAGAGAAACCAAGCCATTTGGTGCTTGGTATTTTCACCAAAATAAAACAATTGATTAGAAATTCATGCTTTTGATAGATTCATACTATGGTTTAATTCAGGTTTAAATGTTCTAAGTCATTTGCTAGTGCTTTGCAAGTAAGTTTTTTATTCTCCGCAATCAACTCGTGTATATTTTGAGCTTTGTTGTTATTGTTCTAAAGTCCAGCAAGGTGATAGAAATGCTGCTTTTAAAATGTCCAGACTTTTTAGTTTCTGCTATTTTCTCACACTTGTTTCAATCAACTTGGTCATAGGGTCCAAATAAGATGAGGAAAAAATGGGTTGTGTTGTGGTTTATAATAATTAATTATGCAATTGTGAATAAAACTGAAACCTAACAAACTTTAAATGTATCACGTATGATGCATCTTGAATTCAGATTCAAAGTGAACATTGATTTGGACTGCTCAGTTTAAAAGGAATGGAATGGGGAGATAGAGTAAGAGGAACAGTTTATAACAAGGTCAAAGTAATGAAAAGTGCATGGTGGAACCTATTATTTGGTGCATACCACCAACACTTCACTCTTAGTTTTGGCCTAAAGGTCAAAATAGATTAATTTTGATACCTGCACCCATTGTTTTGCCAGCTAACTTTTTAAGAAAACAAAAAAGAGTATGGGGCAGA
>NC_092873.1:463795016-463933187 GCF_028372415.1 Notamacropus eugenii | reverse complement strand
CAGAGAGAGAGGGAGATAGAAAACAAAGTACTGCTCTCTTTTCTTTCCCACCTCGTTTTTCCTTTCATACTTCTGCTTTCCTCTTCTTCAGTATTTCTCTTCTATTTTTAATTTCATTGCCTTCTTTAGCCTCTTTTCCTTTTTGTTATCCAATTAATCTGGGTTGTTAGCATGGCTTGAGGCAGTGTATAGTCAAATGGAGAGGATCCATTAGGAAGAAATGGCGAAGAGAAAGAAGCAGCAGAAAATGGCAGCTGAAGGAATGGGTAGACTTCTAACAAGATTTCCATTAAACCAAGATGATCCTCTGTAAATGGATTGGAAAGAAATAAAATGAAAATAGGGATCGTTGGAGCTGGAAGAAGAGGAAAATATAGGTTTAGAGAAGTAGAGAGACTTGTCTAAGGTCACACAATACATAAGTATCAGAGAGCATAGTAGTCAAGAAGGCTCAGGGGCTTAATCCAGAATAAAGTCAATCACTCCATCAACAAGCAGTAATTAGACACTTACATGCCAGGTCTTGGGGAAAGACAAAACCCTCAAACAAAGCCAGCATTCCTTCCTCTTGAGCTTATATTTTATTGGGGGGGGGGAAAGGATGTGTATATATACTTATACACACACACACACATATATATATGTATATGTGTGTATATATAATATATATATATATATACACACACGTATACATATATACACATATTTATATATGTGTGTATACATGTATATAATTTTTTCAGTTTGTTATATATGTGTGTATATGTGTATACATATATACATATATAGTGTGTATATGTATATGTAAAATTTATGATTTAGTTGTTTCAATCATGTTTAACTTTTCCTGGTCTCATTTGAGGTTTTATTGGCAAAGATAACTGGAGTGGTTTGCCATTTCCTTCTCCAGTTTATTTTATAGATTAAGAAACTGAGGCAAAGAGGGTTAAGTGGTTTGTCTACAGTCGCACAGTAAATCTCAAAGGCTGCGTTTGAACTCAGGAAGATGTCGTCCTGACTTTAGTCTTGATGCTCTGTCCTAGCTGCCTCATATGTATCTATCTATCTGTCTGTCTATCTTTCTCCCTCTCTCCCTCCCTTCCTCCCCTTCCTTCCTTCCTCCCTGCCTCCCTCCCTCCCTCCCTCCCTCCCTCCCTTCCTTCTTTCCTTCCTTCCTTCCTTCCTTCCTTTTTCTTTCTTTCTTTCTTTCTTTCTTTCTTTCTTTCTTTCTTCTTTCTTTCTTTCTTTCTTTCTTCTTTCTTCTTTCCTTCCTTCCTTCCTTCCTTCCTTCCTTCCTTCCTTCCTTCCTTCCTTCCTTCCTTCCTTCCTTCCTTCCTTCTTTCTTTCTTTCTTTCTTTCTTTCTTTCTTTCTTTCTTTCTTTCTTTCTTCTTTCTTTCTTTCTTCCTTTCTTTCTTTCTTTCTTTCTTTTTCTTTCATCTATCTGTCTACCTATCTGAGGCAACTCTGCAGCATAGTAGATAGAGTGTTGGACTTGGAGTCAGAAAGACCTGAGTTCAAATCCTGTCTGAAACATTTCCTAGCTTTGTGACCCTGCACAAGTCATTTAACCTCTTAGCCTCAGTTTCCTCATCTGTAAGACAGGAATAATAATAGTGCCTATCACAAAGTTTTTTTTTTTCCTGAGGTTCATATGAGATAGCATATATAAACTTTGGGAATCTTAAGGTGATTTATCAATGCTAACTATTATTATTTATCATGATTGGTGGTGGTGCGATGTTAAAGCATTAACACTTGGGGGAATCAAGAAAAGTGGCACTTGAGGTGAACTTTGAATAAAATCAGGAACTCTACAAAGTGGAGGTGAGGAGGGAGTGGATGCTAGCTTAGTGCAAAGACAGGAAATGGAATGTCATTCATAAGGGACAGCAAGAATTCCAGGACTGGGGTTTTGACCAATGTAAATATCTCTAGAGAGCAGGATAGTTGCACAGCTAAACAGCCATTCAGGACCATTCTTCAGTTTTCTCATGGCTCTTAAATCATACAAAGCCAGTGCGACCTTGCAAAAGAGAGAATCTGCTTCAGAAATAACAACAAAGACAGCACACTATTTATTCTGAAGATAAAAGGATTATCTCAACTGAGGATCCTCTTGTCTTATAATTCAGACTTCAAGCTGACCAGCTAAGGAATATTATGGAGGGTTCCTCCTTGATAGGACTATCAAATTCTTTGAAGCTCAGTAAGTTCTCACTGATGATTTCTGAAAATGTGAGAAAACTGTTGCTTTTGTTGTCTCTAGGGTTCTGTCCTCTTGGAGCATCCTTTATTTTAGACACTGGCTAATTTCTTTCAGTTTCCTTTCAGAATACATTGAATTATCTGGGACCCCCTGAGGTGTCCAGGAAACCAGGCTGGAGAAAATGAGGCTATTAATTCTTGTTTTTCAGAGTAGTTTCAAAACTATTTGCATTTGTCTACTCCTGGTGATTAGCTTAACAGCTCTCTTCCACAGAAGAAATTTTATGTTGTCATGGAAGGAATCCCTAGGATTCCTAGAAGAGGAATGAAGCAAGCTGGCTAGGACCTTTTCCATCAAGACCCGTAACACCCCTCTAGTTATCCAGTCATGAGTAATACAGAATGGTATGGTAGACATAGCACTGGACCAAGGATTTTAGTGTGGACTTTGTGGTCAACTGGTTGTGGGATCATGAATGAGCATCAGCTTCCTCATCTAATAAACAAAGAGGGTTGAACCAGATTGTCTCTAAGTTCCCTTCAAGTGATAAAACACTAAGATGATGCCAGAATAAGGGGAGTAGGGTGTGTCTGGAATAAAATGAGACTGACCCAAATGGAGATGGAATCATCATTTAACAAACAACTCAGCATGGACCCTTGGACAAGTATAGTACTGTTGAATCTTGGGAAATCACTGAGCCCTGCATCCCATGAAATTCAAAGATCCTACCAACTCTAGGATTCTAGAATTGTAAGGGATCTCTGTCCTTTAGAGGCTCTAAATTCTAGAATAACCCTCTCATTGCTCATGTGAAAATTTGTTATACAACTTCCCTGACAGATGGTCAAACCAGTCTTTGATTAAACATGTATACTCACAGGGCACTTATTACCTCACAAAGTAGTCTGCTTCATTTCTAGCCTATTCTAATTCTCTTGAAAGGTCATACTCACACTGTGTCAAAACCTGTTTATCTTTAAATAAAATCATGAAATTTCAGAGATGGGAGGACTTTAGAGATAACCTAATAAAATAATCCTTTTAGAGGATGTGACAAACAGGCCTGAAGTGGTTTAAGAGATTTGATCAAGGTTACTTAGACAGTAGCAGGCAGGACCAGAAGTAAGGACCCTCATGCAGTACACTTATCTGGCGCTTTTTGACTTTGCTACCCACTGGTCTTCATTCTGCTTTCTAGAACCATACATGAAAATTACACAATCAGAAAAGGAGCTTCAGCAGCTCTCCAATTCAACTAAAATCCCCAAAGCATTCTCCTCTATAATATGCCCAACAATTAGGCATCTGTCTCTGTCTAGAGAGTGAGGCTGATCACTCTCACTCTACAAGGAGAGGGGAAACAATTACCTTCTGAGTCTGCCCATTTCAATTTTGCACAGCTTCAGCTATTAAGCAATTTTCCCTGACATCAAGGAAAGTCTTTGTAATTTCTGCTCATTGCTGTTGGTTTTGACCTCTGAGGTCAAACCAATAAGTCTAATTCTTCTTTCATGGGATTGAACACAGTGGACACGTCTTTGCTAAGTCTTCCCTTCTCCAGGCTAGATATTCCAGATCCTTCAAGCATTTCATGAGTGCCATGGATTCAAAACCTTTCCCCAGTCTAGTTGTCCTCCTCTGGATATCCTCCAGCTTATTAATTTTCTTCTTAAATGGCATCTCCCAGAACTGAAGTACTGTGGTACTCGAGCCATGATCTTTTGCCTTGTTCAGTTGGCTCAATTGCTTCTGATACTTTATGACTCTATTTGTTTGGTTTCTTTTTTGGTAGAAATACTGTAGTAGTTTGCCCTTGCCTTCTCCAACTCATTTTACAGATGAGGAAATTGAGGTAAACAAGGTTAGGTGATTTACTCAGGGTCACACAGCTCTTAAGTGTCTAAGGCTAGATTTGAACTCATAACGGTGAGTCTTCCTGACTCTAGGTCTGGTGCTCTATCTACTGTGGCTCCCAGCTGTGCCCCCCCCCCATGTCGTTGTACCAAGAAATAAATTTATACTGCTCCTCTACAAGACAGTGCTTCAAATGTGTCCCTAAGCCTTCACTTCTATAGAGCAAATACCTCCAGTTCCTCAACCATTCCTCCTATGACATCGTTTCCAGACCCAGCTGGCAACTCTGAATGCCAGGAAACTTTGGCAAGTGCTTCTAATTTATGCAGCTTTATGCCTATGTATGATCTATGATTGTTTGTCCTCCATTCTCAAAGAGAACCATGATATTAGGAAGGAAATGCCATGACTTGCAAGTGAATTGTATTTGAGTGAGGGAGGGCTGTGCAGAGTTGTCAGCCTCACATTCTCCTCTGGAGCCATTTGGGTCCAGTGGCCAGATATAGATCAGAATGACTGGAGTTGGCTCTGGATACAGTAGGGGAATTTGACCTTTTCAAGCTAAGGTCTTTCCCAGGTCTCAGTTTGTCTGAGGCAAATGGCTGGAGGACAGACATGCCATATGAGAAAAAAAAATTATTTATGAACTCTCTTTAGGAAAGCTTTTAAGACTGAAAATTAAAAGCTTCTCCCCTCCCACCCCCATTCAACTGAATTCCATGTGGTTGCAATGTGCTGAGCTCTTACCGTGGGCAAGACACTGTGCTTGGCATTAATGTGTGTACACATACAGAGAAGCCTAAGGCTCTCCAGGGATTGATACTATATAATCTTTGACCATGGCATTTGTCTTTGATCTTGTTGTTGACTGGTACACATTGTAGTAACTACCCACATGCCGTTTGCCAGAAGAAATCTCTTAATGTGCACAAATTCTCCAAAGTGTCATCGAAAACACAAATCAATCTGGTTTCTGAAACAGGTAATTTTCTCTCCACTGTTTTGTTTTCTTTCAGAGGCTTTTGATGTTCTCCTTTTCTTCTCTGTAGCACTCAATCATTTGTCTCCTTCATCACCAAAATTGTGACAGCATTTGAGTCCAGAACTGAATCAGACACATAACAAGTGCATTTGTTAAGACGTATCCAACTGAATGTAATTGAAATGTGCACAAGTAACAGGAGAGAGAGGGAGAAAGCCATTCTGTTTAATTTCTTGCTCCCCACACTCACTTGTTATCGGCTTTGTTTCCTAGAGAATGGAACTTGGAAATCAGGAGGTCTTGAAACTGACCCAGACATTGGGGAACAGCGATAGCAGTGCTGATAGGAATTCTTCCCAGCAATGTCACCTAGGGGAGAACAGGGTGGGAGTTATTCAGTATAGGCACAATGAAAAGTTTTATGTGGGTTCCACAGCTGACACAGAAAGGCTAATGCTGGAAGCCTTTTTATTTAAGTAACTGAGTCCATTGACCTCCATGAGGTAGCAATAGAACTGTGCCAGCTGGTGGAACGCCTTGCTGGGGTTAGATGCCTTTTTGTTAGCTTCTCAGCATAGGTCTTCTTTGTCTTTCATTCATTAGCTTTTAAGTTTTCTTCTTTTTTCCCTGCGAGTAGGTGTAATGGCAGCTCCATCTTCCTGACAGAGAGAGAGAGAGAGAGAGAGAGAGAGAGAGAGAGAGAGAGAGAGAGAGAAGCAGAGCTGCCTGTCAGATGGTGAATTTGAACAGAGGCAGTTGTCGTCATGGTGATGGCAGGTTGCATCCCACTACCATGGAAACCAAAGTTAAAAAATTGATGTTAAGCAAGAGGATCACATGATGCAGGGTTTTTTGTTTTGTTTTGTTTTAAAAAAAGAAAAGAGGTTTGATTTTTCAATCTGAAAAAAAATTAAGAGGAGGTTGTATGGTGAGAAAAATTGCAAGAAGTCAACTCCTAGATAATGAAGTGGGAACATATGAAGGCTGCACATCCTTCCACAGCATTTTTCTGCTAATTATCAATATGTTCTTCCTGATATATTGTGTATATTTCCAAATATGCCCACCAGAGCTGTAACTTGGTGTTCTCTCTCTCTCTCTGTCTCTCTCTCTCTGTCTCTCTCGGTGCAAAGGAAGGTAGTGGGTTTTTTGAATTGACACCTTATAGGCAATCTTACGGTTCTGCTACTATCCCCCTTCTCCCTCCTTCCCTTTGTTGTCTTGATGCAATTCAACAAATGTTTAGTAAAGATTGAGGTTGAGATTTTGAAAGCAGTGAATGACTAAGAGGGAGATTGGAGTTTAGGAGACAGTACAACTGACCTTAGTAGAGAGAGATCTTGAAATTTAGGAGATTTGCATCTGACTTCAGAAGAGTGGAGAGCACCACATTATAGTTATCTGAGACATTGAGAAAGGAAGTGCATTTTATTGATTCCCCTCTCCAGGTTCTCTCAGAAGACTCATGCTATCAGGTCAGTGGTAATAGGGTATGCGGAAAGATCTCAGGATATGTGTGGGGGCACGCTCAGAGATGGAACCATCTTCCCAAGATGAATGATCATTCTTTACATGCTCAGGCTCACCTTACAAAAATGAGCCCACTCACAGGGGAAGCAAGAACTAACAGGATCTCTCGGAGATTTTCAAGAAGGTTCACCTGAAAACCTTCCTTCTGCCTATATTTATCCCCCAGCAGCCACTTCACTGCACAATTTTGTGAAGCCAAGGGGCTGGATGCAAAGTGTAGGGTTTCTTCTAGATGGGAGAAAGCCGCTTCCAGAGCTGGCTCAAGGTCTGTTAGAAATGTTCAATGAAACAAAATTTCTATTTCACTTCTGAGATAGGAGGGATAAATGAGGTACAGCTTGTTTGGAATCTGAAAGTAGAAGGCTTCATGATGACTGGGAGTCAAGGTGGGAAAAATATGAGGAACTTAATAGAACTGTGTCTTCCTCAGATCCTTGGATCAGGATCAAGGACATCCCACTAAAGTGATGGGAATGACCCTGTCTGAGTTTTAGGTTCTGCTGCTATTCTTTAGATCTCTTTTGTCCTCCAGACCAGTTATATCTTTTGACATTGGTTTAGGAGAGAAGGGGGACATGATCTCACCATGATGATCTCACTGCTTTTCCATCATGGGGCTCGTGCCTGAATTCTATGTGGGCTCAGGCTTCTGCTGTCCTCAGTTCTGGCCTTGGGTGTGATTAATGTCCCCTCTAGGGGAGATTACGTCAGTGCCATCAGGATCATAAATCCTCCTCTTGGGCTTGGAGTGTGAACATGTTTTTCTACATTTTCTGCTTTCCCAATAAGTTTTGGGCCAAATGACTATGTTTGATTTTTTTACTTGATTATGCACACACATGCATATATGTATGTATATATAGTTAATATATATGTATGTATGCATATATGTGTATATATACACATAATACCCACACATAAATGCACATATGTATATGTACACACATACACACACACACATGCACACACATACAGATTTTTATTTTTGAGACTACATCTTCCTGGAAGTGTAGTGGACAGTCATGGACTTGATCCTTATACTGACTGGCATGGAAGCTTTACCTTGTACTGTTTTTTCAATTTGGGCCAGTCTACTCCTCTTTAGGCAGCCTCATAGCCCTTTGCTCTTAGTGCCTCCCATGTTGGTATTGGGCTTGGTACAGGTGCAGGATTGGCTTTAGCCTTCCTGCAGCTCAGTCCTCCTGAACTCAAGCAATCCATCAACCTCAGCCTCTCCCAGAAGCAGAAGTTACAAACAGGTACCACCATAACCCAGCTTAAAAAAATAGCCCATATTAGGGTGTGTCTTCATTGGCAGTCTCTAGAGCTATAGTTAGCCATCTCAGTCTTTGGTCCTTTCTGGGCATTACCTTCACTCTTTGCCTTCAAGCACCAGCAACTTCAGCCCTCTTTTATGACCATGATAATAACAATAAATACGATATTCACAAAAACATACATTTGTGTATACATTATAGTTAGTGAAATGTTTTCGTAGATTCAGGTATGGGTAGATAGTAGTTTGTATGTAAAAGGGCTCATGCATTTCAGTCAACCATAATTTTAATATGAGGCAACAGTGTGACATATCAACCAAAAAAAATTAAGGTAATCTTAAAGCTGCATCATTAGAAGGAAGCAAAATGTTCAGGGCTTGGGAGGTGATAGTCTTCAAATATATATATATATTCCCACTAAATTGGCCACAGGACAGCTAGGTGGGTCAATGGATAGAATGCTAGGCTTGGAATCAGGAAGACACATCTTTCTGAGTTCAAATCTGGCCTCAGATATTTACTAGCTGTGTGATGCCAGGCAAGTCACTTATCACTGTCTGCCTTGGTTTCCTCACGAGTTGGAGAAGGGAATGGCAAACCATTCCAGTATCTCTGCCAAGAAAATCCCAAATGGGTTCATGAAGAGTCAGACACAACTGAAACAGACTGAATAACAACAACACATTGGCCACATCTGGCATGCTGCTGTATTCAGCTACATGCAACATCTTAGGAAGGACAAGGATAAGCTGGAATGTGGACAAGATGTGGTGCAAAACAGGAATCAGCTATAAGAGAAGGTGATGTTTTGCCTACAGAAGAGAAAAGATATAGCAAGGGTCGCTCAAGGCACACCACCCCCAACTGCTATTCTCTCTAACTGTCCCATATTCAATCTGTCTCCAAGTCCCAAGGATTTTACTTTAATAGTTTTTCTCCTCTAGGCTTCCTCTCCTCTGACCCTGCCACCACTCTGGTACCGACCCTGCTTACCCCATGTCTGGACTATTGAGATAGCCAGCTGAAGAGTCTGCCTGCCTCAAGTCTCTCCACTCTAGTCTATTCTCCACTCAGCTGTCAAATAAACCTTCCTAAAGCGCAGGTCTGACCATGCCATCCCTATTCAACAAGCTCAAGTGCTTCTATTAGACCTCCAGAATCAAATATAAAGTCATCTGGAAACAAAGCACTTCATAACCTGGTACCTTCCCATATTTCTAGTCTTTTTACATATTTCTCTTCTCCCTTCCCCTTTCCTCAGATATTCTCTGAACCAGTGCTCTGATCCAGCAAAGGCTTCCTTGCTGTCCCTCATAAAAAACACTCCATTTTCTGACTCTGCACATTTTCACTGGCTGTCCCCCTGCATGGAATGCTTTCCCTCCTCATCTTCACCTCCTAGCTATCCACGCATCTTTTGACTGTAGCTAGAATATAGCTAGCTAAATTCCCACCTTCTTCAAGAAACTCTTCCCAATCCCTCTTAATGATTAGTATCTTCCCTTTACTGATGATCTCCAGCTTGTCCTTACTCTATCCTATTTGTAAATGGTTGATGGCTTGTCTCCCCCAGGAAATTATGGGATCATTTGCATTTCTTTGCATCCTCAATGCTTAGTACCTGTCACATTCCCATTCAGTTGTTTGAGTCATGTCCAACTGTTGGTGACTCTGTTGGGGGTTTTCTTGGCAAAGATACTGCAGTGGTTTGCTCTTTCCTTCTCAAACTCATTTTTTAAGAAATTGAGTCAGACAATGACTTACCCAGGGTCACATAGCTAGTAAGTATCTGAAGTCAAACTTGAACTCCTGTCTTCTTGACCCCAGTCTGGCACTCTATCCATTGCAACATCTTGCTGCCCTCTACCTGGCACATAGGTACATAATAGATGTTTGTTGACTGACTGAGGGACATGATATTTATCCTCAAGTATCTGAAGGGCTGTCATGTGGGAAGAGTGTTTCTTCTTGTCTGGCTTGACTCTAAAGACAAAATTAGGAATAATGATTTCACATTTCATTCCACATAAGGAATATCTATTAATAACTGGAGATGTCCAAAAGAGGAGTGGCCTGCCTCATTCAGTAGTGAGTTCCCCATCGTTATTAGGGGGCAGTCAGATAGTGGCTGGATAACCACTTGGAGATACTGTAAAGGAGATTTTTGTTCAAGCATCATTTGGAATTTAAGGCCTCCACAATTCTCTCCAACTCTGTGAGCTGTGATCCTGATAACAACTTTCTAAGACTAAGTCTCCTAATAACATGAATAATAATAGCTAGTATTAATATAACACTTTAAGTCTGCAAAGCACTACATATATGTATATATATATATGTATATAATCTCCTTTGATCCAGTGAAGTAGATATTATTATCCCCATTTACAGATGAGGAAAATTGAGATTGGGAGATATTAAATAATCTTTTTCCAAGAGTTGTACTACAAATAATCATCTTAGGTAGTATTTGAACTCAATTCTTTCAGACTCAAAGTCCAGCTCTCCATCAAGTAAGCCAACTAGCTGCCTCATCTGTTAATAAAAGGGGAGGGGGAATGATAATTTTTGCCACTCACAGGAGTTTTATAAGGATCAAGTGAAATAATATGAAATTCTTTGAAATTGTGGAGCCTTGTATAATAATATTTTTTAAAATGAGACAGTGGTATCTTTCTCACTAAGGCACTATATTGAATTTATTATATTCTAGTTGCTTAAGATATTTCTGTTTGTAACACACACGCACAAAATTTGGATGTGTTACTATAATCACCTTATCACTCTTATTTAAAATATCTGACTAGAAATTGTTTTGATTTCTTCATTTGAAAATTGCCTTTTCATATCATTTGACCACTTGTCAAATTGGGGAATGATTTGTATTCTTATAGGTTTGACAAAGTTCTTTATATATTTGAGATATGAGACCTTTATGTGAGAAAAATTTTCCCCAGTTTTCTACTTTCCTTCTGATTTCGGCTACATTTGTTTTATTTGTACAAACTCTTTTTAATTTAATGTAATTGAACTTACACATTTCACACCCCTCTCTGCTTTCTTTCTTGTTTTTCATAAATTGTTCACCTATCCGTAAGTCTGATAAGTAATATGTTCCATGTTCTTCAAATTTTCTTGCAATCTCTCTCTTTATGTCTAGGTTGTATATCCATTTTGACCTTATCTTGGTAAATGGTGTAAAATATTAGTCTATGCTTAATTTCTTCCAGACTGCTGTTTAACTTTCCCAACAATTTTTTTTACTAGAAAATAGATTCTTATCCCCAAAACTTAAGTTTTTACACTTGTCAAACACAGGGTTACTATAGGCATTTGCTGCTGTAAGTTGTATGTCTACTCTGTTCCATTGATCTACCTTTCTTAGCCAGTACCAGATAGTTTTGATAATTACTGCCTTGTAATATAGTTTAAGATCTGGTACTACTAAATCTCCTTTCTTTTTGTTTTTTATTAGTTCCTTTGATATTCTTGACCTTGTGTTCTTTCAAATGAATTATCATTTTATGTTTATTGGACTGACAAAAAATGATTGAAGGAGAAGGTGATGAATGTTGGAGGAGATGTGGAAAAATTGAGACACTAATTCACTGTTGGTAGAACTGTGAACTCATCCAACATTTTGGAGAGCAATTTGGAATTATGCCCAAAGAGCTATTAAACTGCCTCTACCCTTTGACCCAGCAATACTACTACTAGGTCTATTTTCCAAGGTGATTAGGGAAAGAGAGAGAGCAGAGAGAAGTGTAAAATGGATTAGGGAAAATATAAGAAGAACGCCTATATGTTCTAAAATATTTATGGCAGTTCTCTTTGTGGTGGCAAAGAACTAGAAATTGTGGTGATGCCTGTCAATTTGGAAATGGCAGAACAAGTTGTGGTATATGATCGTGATGGAATGCTACAGTGCTATAAGAAATTATGAGCCCAGCGATTTTAGAAAAACATGGACAGATTTGCACGAAATAATGAAGGATAAAATGAGCAGAGCCAAGAGAAGTTTCTGTACAGTAACAGCAGTACTATTTCCCCCCCATATTTATTTATTTTTAATTTATGGAATGAAACAAGCATAATAAAAGATATGATTGCACATGGAACTGCACGTCTATTATGTACAACTTGCTATTCTTTTAAAGTCGATAATAAAGTTATCATGTACATTTCTTTTTTTCTTTTTGTCTTCCCTTCCACCCCCCTCCACCCTAAAGATGGCTACCATTACACACAAATAGGTGTGTAGATGTAAAATTATTCTATACAAACTTCTATTTGTCAGTCCTTTCTCTGGATGCAGGTAGCATATTCCTTCATATGTCCTTCATAGTTAATTTGGATTTTATAATAGTTAAAATGACTTATTTGTTCAACGCATTCTTAAAACAGTACTGCTTTAAGAACAACTTGGCGTGTCTAAGTCATTTTGACTGTTATGAATACCCAAATGAACTACAAAGACCAGCGGCAAGAAGATACTATCTGCATCCAGAGAAAGAAATGAAAAATAGAAGGATGAATGGGATGGTTTATGCACACACACACAAACGCACACATACACACACACATACATGTGTATGTATGTATGTATGAAAGTTACGTTTTAGCTCTATTATATATTTAGAAGCAAGTTGTACATAATTGAGTTGAAGTTTCACAGGCAATCTTTTCTTATTTTATGTTTTGGAAATGCTTTTTAAAGAAAGAAAGAACTTATGTGCAGAATAAAATAAAATAAATATAAAAGGCAAAAAGATTCTGCTTAGGGCAGTGTGGAGGATTGGATTGGAATTATAGAGGCTCCCAGTCCCCTGACTCACCATCGCCTTCTAACCTATGTCCAAGAAGCAGCCTGTGTGAATGAGTAGAGAGGATGGAAATCCATAAAGGAGCAATAACACCTTGAAGTTTTACAAGACAATCCTGGAAGACAGGGAACTTGAGAAGCAAGTGCAAAGGGTAAGGAAGGGTAGGAGCGGTCACTCCAGATGAAAAATGGAAGACTGTTATAATGCATGGCAGAATTTGCAAAAGTGGGATGAGGGTTCCTAGGTTAGCTTTCAAGTCCTTTTGGGGGATGTAGGCAATGCCTAGGTGATTGATGACTGGCTGCTTGTCACAAAACCCTATAATCATTAGACTAAAAGTGGAGAAACAGCTCAGTGTTTCTTGTGTCTATTCTACCTATCCGGGAGCCTCTAAGTTCTCTAGGGGAGTTCAATCACTTTAGTGCTGTAATGTGATTTGACTCTGGGACAAGAACGGAGAGCAGAGAAGTGGTCTCATAGCACCATTGAAGCTCTGAAGATTGATTTCTTTTCATCTGGGACCTGTTGTAGTGCCTTTAAGATCTGGCTAAGTCCCTCTTGGTTTCCATAATGAGACCCTCTTACCTGAGAAGCTGTGATGGTAGAAAGATTTGCTGGTTAGGCTCAGACCCTGGAGAGGGCCAGAGGAGCCACCCGGGATCCTCATGACAACCAGCTGTGTTGTAGATGGACCTTCTCCCCTTCTGTGGACTCTATACTCTGAATAGGAAATGAAAAATGGCAGGTGTATGGGCTCAAATTAGCTATGTTGCCAAGGAAACAAGTCAACTATTCAAGGGAAAGAGCATTGGGTAAAAAAGATAAATCAATAAGTGATCCTATTTTTATCATTTCCCTAATGATTCTCTTAAATCCGCTAGACAGGAAGGTGAGAGTCTGAGTGACACAGGTCCTCATTACCAGTCTCAGAAGGAGACAGGACTAATAGGGCATTTGGGGTGACTGCCAGGAAAGTTTATATAATTAGGCACCTAGTGAGGGTAAAGGGAATAGAAGGGAAAGAAGTGCCCTCTCTATAGACTTCCATCTGTTTCAGGTTTGTCATTTTAATTCTAACTGGTCCATGGTCTTTACAACTTGGAGCATGTCCTCTGCCTTTGAGTGTTGCCTCATTGGGACGCATAAGATACATGCTATTCTTTTCTGAGGGAGAACCTGAACTACACACTGAGTTTCCCCGGTGTTGCTTCATTGTCCAGCAAATGTTTCCTCTGGGTACCTATAAGGGGGGGAGGAGCCCTGAATTTGAGTTACTGTGGATGGAAGGATAGGGAGGGAGGCCCTTAATGGATTTAAGCCTTACTCTGTTAAAAGTCCACTAGGAGCCCCAGCACCATCCAAGATCAATGCTGAGATGTCCTTGGAGTTGTATTGTGGAGGTATACCCCGATTTTGATCTTCATCGCCCCTGATAGAATTTAAGCTGTAGGAAGGCAGAGATGCTTTTATCATCTTTGTGCCCTCAGTGCCTAACAGAGTGATTAGCATGTAGTAGATGAATAGTAAATATATATTGATTGACTGACTGAAGATGGGATTCTAGGGAAGGGAAGGTAGAAGGCAGGGATTAAGGAGTTGGGCTTTACTGAATGCAAAATTAAGATTTTTCCCCCCTTCTGCTCTTGTTCCATTCTCAGCAGCCTCCTTTATTTTGTTCCTTTTCTCCTCCATGCATTCTGCTTAAGTGCCCTTCTTCCCTCCTTTCAGAATCTGTACTCTGGCTTTCCAATCAGGGGTAGAGATGATAATAGATACAGTTTACAGTAATTTAATTAATTACCTGGGGGAGGTGTTGTACGTGTGTTTTATGTAGGGATCAGACCTTTAAGTCAAAAGGGTTACTTTGAAGAAATGAAATGGGGAGCATAGTTTAGGACCCCCAGGACTTCTTAGCATCATTGAAGTTACACCTAGAACCTACTGGTCTGTGGACAGTAGCCAGTTAGTAGGACACAGACCAGAAAATTGGCTCTTTCTGCCCTAGGCACCTGGCCCACTCATAGAAAGTCTGATGCTTCAGCGCCTGGGGTGCCAGGTTCAGTGTTCTGTACCTTCATAGGTCTGGTCCAGGTTATCCAGCTGTCCCACTATCCATCTCTGAGCCAGTCTCTAATCTTGTCTTTGGGACTTTCATCTGGATTTTTAATATTCTGGGCTAATCAAGTTTAAAGATCTGAGTAAGGAGGAATCTACCATAATTGTCTGGCTGGAAAAGTAGGGGAGCAGGAGCAAGATGCTGGTGAAGCGGTCAGGAAGCTATGGCAAAATGTAACCAGAGCTAGGAGTTGGCAAGGACTCCATATCTAACAATGCTTCCAGGCAGTCTTGCAATGATCATTTAAGCAAATGAATCTGCTGCCTAGGGAATCTGCCTTGCCTGCAGCATCAGCACCAGGGAAGCATTTACTTCTGAGCCTGTGTATAATTGTTTGCAGATTTGCAAGGGGAAAAAGAAAGTCCAACCCCATCCAAATAGAACCTTAGTCCTTAACCAGACCAGTGAGAGCCAGGGAAGGTTTTGACTTACCTGACAAACTGAAATTGATCTGTCCTACTATCTCAGCCCTTGTGGCAAAGCATGAACCTCCAGAGGATCCCAGGCTGGTTTGACACCTTTACCATTCATTTGTCCTGGTCTTTTGGCTAGGTTCTAGGGATAAGCTATGGGAAGAGGCTGACCAGAAAGGGAAGAAAGGGGAAAGAAGAAAGGGGGAAGAGAAAGAGAAAAGGGAAAATGAATACATTTAGCCTAAGTGACTCAGTTCATACTTTTAATGCCTTCCAAGATGCCTATAGCTTAAAGTCCTGGCATCCTGGGTCATCTCCAGTCATCCTGATGAATATTAGGTCACTGGACCCACATGGCTCAGGAGAAGAAAGTGAGGTTGGTGACCTTGCGCAGCCCTCCCTCACTCAAATCAAAGCCAACTGCAAGTCATGTCATCATCTTGATGTCATGGTCCTCTTTGAGAATGAAGGACAAATACAAGCTTAAAGTCCTAGCCCTAGGACTGGCAAATAGGCCAACTGCTCCAGTCACCCTCCTTCCTCCCTTATTCCTTTAATGGATGCCACTGTCTTTGAATACTGGCTTCTATTCCCTCTCCTCCTCTTCATACCCTTAGTGTTCCCTCATATAACAAATGATATATGATGATCTAATGATCAACCCCCCCTCATAACAGAATTAGTTTCTGAACAAGAGAACATTTATTTAGAGAGCTTTCATTTCCCTGATTTTACAGATGAAGAAACTGAGGCTTAGAGAAATGAAATGGCTTGTTCTAGGTCACAGCTAGTGAATAACAGAACTGGCCTTCTGACTCCAAGCACAGTGCTATTTCAATTCAATTTAAACAGACATTTATTAAGAGCAACTATCTTCAAGGCACTCTGCTAAACTAACACCTACCTACTCTGGGAAATGAGGACGTCACATAACCAAGTTTGTTTTTCAGCCCTTGGTGTCTGATCCAGACCTAGGTCAGCCTAACTTATTCAGAAGCCTGTCTTCAGTTTTGTAGGGGAATCTTAAAGACAACATGGATAACATGTCTCAAGCCTCAGTCTTCTCCAGAAGGCATCCAGGTCCAACATGGATGCCCTGGAAAATTACTGATAATATTTTTAAAAATTATGTCAAGGTCTTGAACTAGTCAATAAGGTATAGAGTAGTTCTAATCACTAGATTCTAGAGGTAGATTAGAGGGAATGAGCCATGGGATACCAGGCAAGTGGGAGGGGTCAGAATTATTAGGGGTGGTGTGTCTCCAGTCGGCATTCCTGGACCTTCATTTCTATCCAGGACAGTATGCCCATTCAGAGAAAAAGAAGAAATGACCAGAAATGCTGGGGGATGGATGTTCCCAAGAGGTCAGAAGCAAATATGGAAGAATTTAAGCACAGTATAGTGTAGAAGCAAGAAAATGGATTGAATGTCTTTTGGGAAACACTGAAAGCTCTGATTCAATGATTTAGCACAAGTGCTGTAGTGAGTGGATTAACTCTTTGGATCTCATGTTTTGAGGTATCTCTACTAGTACCTGGGAAAGGAGTCGGTGGGACAGAAGGAGGTCGCTGTTAGCTGTTGATTTAAAAAGCAGCAGCAGCAGCAGCAGCAGCAACAAAAATGACAACAGTTTAGGCTTCCACTCTTAGCCAAAGACATGCACTTATGTATGTACACATATAACACCATGGCAATGGAGTTAGACTTCCTCTCTCTCCCCACAAGCTGCATTTTAAGACTTGTCTTCTCTTTTAAGACTTCCTTTGCTGTATATTTCAGACTGATTTCACCTAGATTGAAAATGTTGGGGAGAATCGAAGGAGCTTGAGGCAGATACCTTGGTACCTGAGTAGAGCAGCTGCTGGTGTCCAGGGGAGGATGGAAGGCCAATCTTTCCCTGCTTCCCTCTTGTCTAGCTAGCAGCTGCTGCCTCTTTCTTTCCTAGATTTCAGAGTCAAGCCAGCACCCAGGGCTGTTTTGCAACACCAATGCAATTCCTGGTTCCTGTTTGTCATAACAGTGGGTCCAATAGAAAATCATATGTACAAAATGACTTGGCCCAGGGAGCATGTGCTTTCCTCTTTTTCTCTGTTTAATATGCCCCCTACTGCCTCCCCTGAGCTCTTAGCAAAAATATTCTGCAAGATTCAGATTGTTGGCATCTGAGTCATAACCTTGTTTTTCAGAAAAGACACAGGGAGCCCCCTCACCTGTCTTCATCTTTAAGGCGGAAAAAGTGAAGTACAATAAAGCTTAACTTCATTACCCATTCATTTATATTTTGTTAATTTGTGGAGGCACCGACTCCATTGTCCTGGCATCAGCCGAGCAATCTGTTCCCTAGATTGATTCAGGAGGCAGCTCTATGCCACTTGTCATATAAGTTGGGGTAGGGGGTGGAAGGTGTGATAGGGAAGGAGAAAGTTCACCTGCCTCATTCCTTTTCACTTTTTAAAAAATTTGGATGCTATGATGGAATGAAGCCTAAGTTGGCTGAATTGTTGCTTGTGCTTAAGAATTCTGGGTCCTTTCCTTTCTTGGCTGGGGGTGAGATGGGGGTCTAACCAAAGGAGGGAATTTTTAGTATGATGCCCAGAGGAGGCAGCAGAACAGACTTGTTCTAAAAACCCCAACCGTGTATGCCTGTTAAATCATCTTTGCATTGTTTAGTGATTGAAGATTGCTGTAACTAAGAGGTCCCAGAACTGAATTCCTTCCTTCCTTCCTCTTTCTTCTGAATTTCATCCCTTCTTTCCCTATCTCCTCTCTCATTTTAGTCCCTGCAATTCAACCAGTATCTACTGGGAACTTGATGTGGGCTCAGCATTATACTGGTGTTACGTGTTTCTTTTCCAAGGAAACATCTGAGGCAGTATGATGCAGTGGAAAGAGTTTGACACTGGACAGCAGAGGAGCTGGGCTCAAATCTTGACTTTGTTACTTACATCCCATGTGATAATGAGGAAGTCACTTAAATTCTGTGGGCATTAGTTTCCTCATCTGTAAAAGGAGAACTAGATGGCCTGAGGCCCCTGTTAGCTTTAAATCTATCATCCTATACACACATATGTGTGTATATGCATCTACGTGGCTATATACGTGGGTATATGTGTGTATACATACATAAAGTGCACTTGCCAAAGTTTTAAGCTGATAAAAATGAAGCTAAAACTTTTGGAGCATCCTATAGGTGTATACACATATATGTGTACATTTTGTATTATTTACATACTTATACACATGTATGCATACATATGTTTAAGAGACCATATATATGATGTGTGTATATGTGTATACAAGTATATGCATATACATATGTATATTCATGCAATATACCTATGTATGTAGCTACATTTTTAGGGTATATGTACACATACGTACGTGTATGTGTACATACAGAGTGTTCCAAAAGTCTTAGTTTTAAACTTTAATAGCTTAAAAGTGAACTAAGACTTTTGGGACATCCTATATGGATATGTATGTGTCTATGTATGTGTATATTTATATATACATGTTTGTGTGTATATATTTTAAACATACACACATGTATATATACATATATGTATATGTATATTGGGGGGCTTATGAAATCTGTGCATGAATCTGCAAGGCCGACTTAGATATTGCTTACCTCCCCATGGTGGCTTTGGTCCTTAACTTTCTCCTTTCTACGCCATTTGAGTACATGATCCTGGCCACAATCATTGCCAACTGCATTGTCTTGGCATTGGAGCAACATCTTCCAGAGGATGACAAGACTCCTATGTCCAGAAGATTGGTAAGTGATTTTCTTTCACCTTTTCTTCTCTCCCTTCTCCTTTTCTTCCCAGGCTTTCTTGTCCTTCTTCCTTTCTTCCCTACCCCTACAGTTTTTCTTTTTCCAGTAAGAGAAAAGTCTCTGACAACCCCAATGGGAGTCACCAGTGAAGAGAGATATGAATCTTTTTATTCAAGATCCTAGAAGACTGTTAAAGTGGTTTATTGTCTAATATTTAAGGGTAGCTAGACGCAGGGAAATTATGGGGTATTATGAAGGTTTTCTACCTCTCTTTCTCTAGGGGGACTTTTGAAGTAGGGATGAAAAAGAAATGGGAGGTCAAAAAGGAGAGAAGTGGGGTGGAGTTGGGAGGAATGTGATTACATCCTCTATTAAAATATAAATATGCTAATTTTCATAATATTCACATAAGATATGCATAAGTCAATACACTTTTAAAACTTTTTAGCTCCTGGACAGAGGAGTAGATCTCTCTATTTCCAAACATGTTGAGGTCTTTGAAGAAAACAAGTTGCTGTAGGAAGTGTAAGAATATGAAAAAAAAGGGTTTAGTTCTATGTCTTAGTACTCTATAGTGAGATCCATAGGCAGACAGTCTTTTTAATCCTACTTCCTGGACAAGCTAACTTCTCTTTATGTACAGAAGGGCAGATAAGATAAATGCCAACTCTGGGGTAAAACTGAGCTACAAGTAACTCCCATCAGTCCTATATAGCCCATTCATACATTGCCAGGCAGGGCTTAACTGTGTCTTACATCATTGTATGAATTTACCATATTGCCAGCATGGGGGTTGCTGACTATGGTTCCTGGATGTCTCCCTTTTGGAGTCACAAAAAAATCTAATGGCTAGAGGACTCCTCCACCCCAACCCCAGTATGTCCCATCTTCCAACCTATATACCCAAATGACTCTCAAAGTCTATTATATGAATGTCATCAATGGGCATTTCTTTGGTCTTCCTGGAAAGACCATCAATAGTATAGGGGTAAAGGAAGCATCCAGAGGTTGGTCTTATCTGTACTGTTGGCTAAGCATTCCCTTCCTATTACTACTATATTTGCTTTTTACCCCGCAGGAGAAGACAGAACCATATTTCATTGGGATTTTTTGCTTTGAAGCTGGGATTAAAATTGTAGCCCTGGGGTTTATCTTCCACAAGGGCTCATATCTCCGTAATGGCTGGAATGTCATGGACTTCATTGTGGTTCTCAGTGGGTAAGTTTTTTTCTTCGTTTCCCATTTCATTTTATGAACCAATGGTGACATGAGAAGATTAGGAAGGTAGTAGGGAGGAAAGAGAGACCACCCAGATTTGAAGCTCAAATGTGCCTGGAGGAGAAATGACCCATTGTTCTCCCTGAAAGGGTGATGATTTATTCTAATTAGATTTCACCTGTTTGTTTCCAGAAGACAAAATTAGGAACTTTGGATAGAAATCACAAATAGGCCAATCTACTTAGACAGAAGGGGAAAAAAAACACCTTTTCAAAAAAAAACAATCAGTACTTTCCCCAAGTGGGTTGTTTCAGGAGGTGGTGGGTCTTCCCTCCTATTCACATGGAAGATCTTCAAATAATGGCTGGATTGTTTGTCAGATATATTGTAGTTGGAATTCTTTCTGGATGAACACTGGCTGCTGAAGTCTTTTCTACTTCTGAAACCTAGACAGTTGGCAATGAGTTTTTAAGGGAAGCATGGAGGAGTATGCATGTTGTGCTGGTTCTGAGATTTTGGAAAACGTAAAGATGTTATTTGGTATGGGTCCATCTGCTCTCCCTAATTAGGTTCATCAGTTGCTCCTTTATGAGGGAGACAATAACTTCCCTTGGCATCCTCCCAACCTCTTCAGAAGTGGTTTGCTATTCCCTCAGAGGCACTTGGGGGAAATGCAACTGAATGTGTCCAGGGATTTGTTGTGGGAGATAGGATGTTTGGAAGATGTAGCCACAATCTTTTGAATGTGCTGGTAGTACTTGTGTTGTAGAAGAACTGATTTGCTCTCCAATAAAGACATTGGTCCTTCTTGGAAGCTGAGCCTATGTCAATAAAGAGTAATGTTGTGTAATTGGATGAAGGATATAAGAGTGGACACCTTGGACATCCCATCCCATCTTGATGGCCTTCTTGAGAATAACTGATGCTTTGAGAGGGGGGAAAAGATAGAAGAATCTAAAGGAGAAAATATAGAACCAGCCAACTGTAGCAAAGAATGAGGAGATGGAAATATAAAAACAGTTGGAATGGGACTGATTAAATCATTTAGTCCAGTAGACAAAGGTAGAGTGACTTGAAATAGAAGAATATTGTCTCTAAAGGAAATGACCTGGAAGGTGGAGATTCATAAAATCCAAGAAGAAAGTGGGCTTGGTAAAATTATCATGGACTGTGATTATTTTAGCTTACAGATCTGAAAATCATTTTTATTAAAGGAATATATAGAAGTCATTTGAAAAAAATAAAAAAGTGAGAGGTTTCATGATAAGGAAGTGTGAGAATGGAAGCTGATGTGCAATAATTTGGTATAATTAACTTAAAAAATTATGGCCATGTAACAAACTTCCAAAATATTTAAATTATGTGTGTGTTAATTATTCTTATTACAGGTTTTTTTAAATGAACCTACCTGTTACATTTGAGTTTTTGTGAAATTAAAAAAAACTTATTTAGACTCAGGTTTTGGAAGGCATCTGTTTTATCAAGTGCTGTATACTTGAGCAAGGTTTCAAATATTTCTTAAAATTTGTATGTATGTATTGTCCTAATAAAGACTTTGAATGGAAACATATCTATATGAAAGTCATATGTGCAAATCTTTTGAGCCCTTGGTAATAAAAGGCTCAAAAGTAGGTAAAGATAATTTTAAAAAATGTACTTTGCCAGCAGGCACAGTGGATAGAGCACTAGACCTGAAATCAGGAAGATTTGAGTTTAATCCAGTCTCAAGCACTTAGTAGCTATGTGACCTTCATCAAGTCAATTAACATCTGAATGCCTCATTTTCCTCTTCTATAAAATGGGGATAACAATGGCACCCACCTCCTACCATTGCAACATAATGTAAAATTAGATCGTTGCAAAGTGCTTCACAAACCTGTAAGTGATGTAGAAGTGCTAGCTATGAGGATGACATTAATGACTATGATGATGTATAACCATGTCATGTGAGGATCAGTTCAAAGACATGGATATAGTTAGTCCTAAGAACAGAAGACTTTTTATTCAATCACTTTTCAGTAGTGTCTAAATCTTCATGACCCTATTTGGGGTTTTCTTGGCAGAGATACTGGAATAGTTTGCCATTTCCTTCTCTAACTCATTTTACAGATGAGGACACTGAGGCAAATAAGGTTAAGTGGCTTGCCCAGGGTCATATAGCTAGTAAGTGTCTGAAGCTAGATTTGAACTCAGGAGTCTTCCTGACTCCAAGCCCTGCACCGTATCCACTGTCCCACCTAGCTGCTCATATAGAAATCTTGGGGAAGACAGATTCACTCTTTTAACATGAGGACTATTATGGTACAGAGTAAAGGATGTGGGATTTGGAGTCAGGTCCTGGTTTAAAATTCTAGTGTTGCCATATGGGAGCTGTGTGACATTAGGCAATTTGTTTAACCAATCAATAAGCATTTATTAAGCATTTACGATGTGCCAAGCATTGAGGTTTTGGACATTCAGGTACAAAGAATGAAACAATCCTTATCCTCAAGGAGTTTCCATTCTAATGGTGGAGACAGGCACATATATCAGTTGGTTGGCTGTTGTCCTTCATTCTGGAAGAGGACCAAAATGACAATACTATGCTAGAGTCAAATTTCAGTGTTTCTGACTGTGGCTGATCAGACTACATCAGACCAATATGAGCTTAGAATGCTCTACCACAGCTTGGGCACAAACAGTTTATGTGAACATTTGGGATGGATTCTCTAAATTTGCACATCCTGCCTTTCCTTTGAGCTATCTCAACAGAAGAAATACAAAATGACTAAATGAAAATAAATGCAAAGTAATTAAATACAAGGTAGGTTGTGTGTGAGAGAGATCTTTAGGCTTTAATTCCTTATCTGCAAAATGAGGGGATGTGGTGGTGGCCAGTGCCAGTAGTTGGAAGGCTGAGGCTAGTGAATTGCTTGAGTACAGGAGTTCTTAGTTACAATAGTATTAAAGCCAATCATGTGTCTCCACTAAGTTTGACACCAACATGGGGAGACTTAAAGAACAGTGAACTGGCCCAGGCTGGAATAACAGCAAGTTTATATTTCCGTGTCAGAGAGAATTGGGATCAGGCTGCAAGAGGCTACTGTACTTCCAAATTGGGAAATATAGGGAGACTGTAGTCTCTAAAAAAAAGGGAGTGGTGGGGTTGGACTCAGTGACCTTAGCTTTAAGCCACCATACTGCTCTAAATACATGGTCACATACAAAAGAGAAGTAAATGTTTTTCTAGAGGCCCATCTAAGATCAGTGAGTTCAATGCACAAAGATGGATTTTGCCTCAATAGTTAAGAAGAATTTTCTTTTTAAAAATTTTTTATTTCATTTTTTAAAATAACTTTCAAGTAGAGCTGTCCAGCAGTGACATAGACTAGCCCAGAAGCTAGTGAATTGTCTTTCACTGGAAATATTTAAGCAGAGGCTGAATGGCATCTATCAAGATTTACCTGGAAGGAATTTCTCATTGAATGAGAGGTTAGAGTAGGCAACCTCCATGTCCCCTTATAATTCCATGATTCTAGAGCTTTGTTGGGATCATTACAGTGCAGGGAGGCCCTTCATATCCAAGCATATATGTATAGATATGAGTGCATATTACTCAGGGAAGGTAGTGGGGACTTTGATGAATCTACTGGTGGTTCTATTTTCTCTTCATCTGAGCTGTAAATCTTAATTATGTAGATGAGCCTGCTCTCTGTAAATTCACAGTAAAGGTCATCAGGATAGGGCTACTCTCCCTCTAATCCTCCTCCTCCTCCAAACTCTCAAACTGCTGACCTGGGCTTTCCTTGAAATGTAGTGTGGTATAAAGAATGAAGATTTAGAGTTTGAAAAATTGGCATCAGGTTCACTACTGGTATTCTCACATGATGCCAATATGATTTTGAACAAGGCAAATTACCTTTTTGAGCTTTCTGAATTTCCCCATCTAAAAATGCACATATGTGTATATATTTACATATATACATGTATACACCATATGAATGTAAAAGCAATTTGGCAACTTAAAGCACTATTTGATATAATACTGTATTATCTTTATTTCCCTTGATGCTGGACCTCTTTCCTCTCTTAACCACAAGAAGAAAATTCCATGACCCTTGGAATCTTGGGGTTGAGTTCTTTCCCATGAAAATATTAGACATTTCTGAGCCTTAGGGCATTCTTGCTGTTCTACCCTTCTGTTTTCCCCTGATGCACATTGCAGCTATCCTTGTTGACAGCTGTTAGGTCTCACCTGGTCTCCAGGTGTCACTTGACATTTTTCTCCTGTGAACAGGAGGCAGGACAGGTACTGGAACATGATACACTGCCCAAGGGGCTGAGGTGTTACACCTCACTGCTCATTGTATGACAGAAAGGGAGAAGGAAGGAGAGAGGTACTTAGAGGTGGCAGACAGCTTGGCTCAGCGTAAAAAACAGTCACCTAGAAATTCCCTGTTCCTTGTTATTGATGCTTTCTGTCTATAGGTGAATGATACAGAAAATTTGTTTTATCCTATTATAATATTTAGATTGGTTGCTGTGAATCACTGTAATATATGAACCAAGCGTAACGATCATCCTCCACAAAGGTATTCCTTCAAAACCTTATTGATATGTGGAAGAGACTCTGACCTATTCCAAAGGAGTTCAAGCCCTGATCAATTATCCCAAGATGGAATTTGAGTAAGGAGCTAGCAATGTCTTCTACTAATATAACAATATATTCTGCCTCAGAATTAACTCACTAGATATGTTCAGTTGTTTCAATAGTGTCCAATTTTTCATAATCCCATTTGGGATTTCCTTGGCAAACATACTGGTTTGCCATTTCCTTCTTCAGCTTATTTTATAGATGAGGAAACTGAGGCAAACAGGGTTAAGTGACTTGCCCAGGGTCAGCCAGCTAGTAAGTGTTAGTTGCTAGATATGAACTCAACCCTTCCTGAATTCAGTCCTGATGATCAATCTATTGTACCACCTAACTGCTCTAGTAGCTGAGTATAGAGGAGTGCACAACTAGAAAGTTGACTGACAGGTAATGAATTTTTAAATACCATGGTGATCCTTGAGATGGACACATTTTAAAAAATAGTTCTCAGTTCTATGTTCCTCCTTTTTGCTTAAATAGTGATGGTAACAGAATGTCAGACGAGGGACAAAGGGCATTAAGAATCACACAAATTTTAGATGATCTACAAGCATTCATTTAACTGTGAATATTGAATATGAAATTTTGTCCAAATGCCCAATGAATTGACACACTACTCCAGGACTTGAGCTGTATCTATATTGATGCAGCCAGTGGAGATGAAACTAGAAGTCATAGAAAAGTTTAGAGATAGTCTCTTAGTGAAACAAGTTAAGGACTTTGTAGAATTGGTTTTCTTGTATATCCAAAGGCAACAAGAAACATCATTTTATGACATGCTTGGTCATCTTACCTTTTAGTGTATATGATGAATACAGACCATCATGAAGCTAATTGGAATTAATACACTGAAGAAAGGCCTAGAGAAATTAATCCATGTATAGCTTGATGATCTGTGACCTCAATGCCAAGGTGGGCACAGAAGAAGATGACAGTTGCAATGTTGGAGGATATGGCCTGTGATCTAGAACTGACAGAATCCAAAGGCTTGTAGACTATTTAGGAGTCTTGCATAACTGTTCAATAGGGATTCTTTAAGAAGAAAGGATGAAGAGTCTTAGCATGGAAGACACTGAATGCCATCATTAAAATGAGATTGACTGTCTCTTAGGATATAGGAGATGACCAATTCCAGAAATAGCACTTGTTTCAGAATTAGCTGCCTGAGTGCAGTTAGAGCACCAATTGGCTAGAGCAAAGGGTAGAGTAAATATCAAATTAGAAGAAAGGATGCTATGAGAAGATGACATTGCTTGCAATTAAGTAAGACCAACATGACCTGTTTAAATAACCCATGGAGTGAACAATGGGAAATATATGAAAGAAAAGACTCTAGCTTTGTTTTTCAGAGTTGTTTAACCTTTATATTACACCTTTATTGTATTGTAAAATTATTACATTATCCCTTTATATTACACTATTTATATTATTACACCTCTACTGTAATGTAAAATATTACTAGGGGAATAACAGAAGATCATGAACTATATATGTTATGTCACAAAACACTATGAGGCAATTGACTAGAAAACAAGTTTTCAGAGCTTAATGTGATATTGAGTTGAGACAAATCATTTCAGAGCCTCTGCAGATTGAATTAGAAAGAAGTACAACAAAGCAAGGTAAACTAAAACAGATCTATAGGTATTTTATAGTGATCTGTTTTCATTCACTAAAATGGTGGAACCATAACATTTGAACCACTGCCACAGTACCTGATGGATTATGTGAGAAAGAAGTAATGACAGCTAAAATGAAATAGTAAGGATGACTGGACTGGACTAAATACATACAGAAGTAGTCTGTATTGAAGGTTACACCATTTTAAAAGCATTGAGAGATCAGTTTTCAAAAAATCTCAAGGGAAATTTTTGAAAAGAATGGAAAGAAAAAATAGTATTTCTTCTAAAAAAGAATCTATATTAATAACAGCAAATAATAAAAATAATAGCTAGTATTTATATTAAACTTTAAGGATTGCAAAATATGTTACCAATACTGATACCAACTCATTTGATCCTTCAAATAATTCTATGAGGTAGGTGCTTTTAGAATCCCCATTTTGCAGATGAGGAAACTGAGACAGGCAGAGGTTAGTGACTTACCCATTGTCACACAGCTAGTATGAGGCTGGAGTTGAACACAGGTCTTTCTGACTCCAGGTCCAGTGCTCTATCTAACTGCACTACCTAAGCTTGCTTTCTCAGCTTTATAAAATCTTTGTGAGAATGATATATGCATGTTGTGGCTATACTTTATGAAGATATGAGAAGGCAACAGCCATGCATTCACAGATGATTTTCCTTAGAAAGCAACATCTTTACAATCAATCGTACAGCTGATTGGGAAATATTCAGAATATATGACCCTACAAGTTTGTTTATTGATTAAAAAAGAACATTTGATTTCATAGAGCAAATCCATCCTTGAAGGCCCTTTTATACAGCGTACCCTCCATTTGCAAAATTGAACAAAAAGACACATGTAGCTACAGGGACAACTTTGTTTAAAGATAAATTGAGTAATGACGTGAAGTTATATGTTACTGAAAAAAGAGAGAAAGACAAATGCTCATTTAGTATGTTTTCCAGTGTCATAGAAGATGTCCCCATAGAGCCTGAAGAGAAGGATGTTGTTCACATGTTCTTATTACGTAGTTGATGTGATGATTGCATCATGTCTTTGCACACAACTAAAGCTCCTTTGTGAAATGTGAAAAGATTAGTCTAACTTTCCACACTGAAAGAACAGAGTGTGAAAGACGGTTATTTCCTTGTTGTTCAGTTGTTTTCAGTCATGTCTGACTCTTCTTAACCCCATTTGAAGTCTTCTTAGCAGAGGAATGGTTTCTATTTCGTTCTTCAGTTCATTTTACAGATGAGGAAACTGAGACAAACGGGGTTACATGATGTGCCCAAGATCACACAGTAAGAATCTGAGGCCAGATTTGAGCTCAGGATGATGAGTCTTCCTGACTCCAGGCCTGGCACTCTATCCACTGCACTTAGTTGCCCTATGTTTCCATGACTGTGACATAGATGGGCAGTCTTTGAATTAGTCCATTAGCATCTATATCTTGGATTGGTTCTGCAGATGGACAGTCAACTAGGCACAGAGTGGTTTAAGAGAAGATAAGACTGGTTCACATTTAGGAAATTGTGCAGTAAGTACTTTCATTAATCCCAAACTACTTAATGTCACAAAAGTCCATCTTTCCAACACTAATACTTTCCTAGTGATGCTATGTGACTATGAGTCATGGAATACACAGTATCTGAAAAATGGAAAGTGTAAGCAAACTGGAGGTCAGTGGAAAGATGTATGGTGGGTGTAAGTAAGTTGCAACAGATTGCTAACAATTACTTGTGTGAAAGACACGGCATGAAATACGTTGAGAACTCAGATTGACTGGAAAAAGGGTGATCCAGTCACGTAGAGAGAATGGGAGGTGATATTAAAAGACTCAAATGAAGGCCAGAGGCACAATGGATAAAGAACCAGCCTCAAAATCAAGAATACTTGGGTACAAGTCTTGCCTGTGACACAAACTTTCTGTGTGTCCCTGTTCAAGTTACTTACTCTTTCAGGGCTCTAGGCAGCTCTCTAAAACATTGGTTTCTTTAAGACTCTTAAGTTTCAGGAAGCTAACAACTGACCAGCAGTTCCTATGCCAATTAAGTCAGGTTTAGTCCCTATTCCTATCCTAAAGAAAGACCCAGAGGATTAAGTGGATTTCCTATTTATGGAAAGACAGAGATAAAACACACACACACACACACACACACACACACACACATCAGATAAGAAAGCATGGAAGGGTTGCAGTATGTATCTGCAAAAGAATTATCTACACCAGTGAAAATGTATCCATCAAGTATAAAGACAGAATATTTGTGGTAGGAGGACAAACATGCAGGACAACGAGAACTCAAGGATATTATTCCAAATATTTGGTAAGAAAAGGGAACTACGAACATACTCTATTGTGTTCTATCCACTTGGACTCTTTGAATAGAAACCTCCTAGCTTAACCCTGATCACTGATGTAAGGGGATAAGAGGAAAGGCCCACAGAGGCTGCTTGTTAGCCTAGAGTTAAGAAACAAACCTTGGAATGTTTGAAAACTTCCTCCTCCCCTTGATCTGGATGAGCTAGATAGAGAAGTCTGTGCTGACTTATCACTCACATGTGAGTGGAGTCCCGTTGGCTATTCAGTGCATGCATGCATTATAGGTACCTTACAAAGGAAACCATTGGCTTTTGAAGAGCTGTGAACCTCTGTTAAAACCAACCCACTGACAGATTTGAGCCCTCCATTTCTCTTAGGTCTTAACCAGCTTCCCAGTATTACCCAGATAGAAAGAAAGAACTAAAAAGTCAAGCTATCCAAGAAGTAGCATAGTGAGGATAGGGAGACAGATGTACTACACCTGGCATTTGCCCTGCAAAATCTCTGAGACTGTGGGAGCTTCTCTACCTTTCCAGTATTTCCCTTCCTGCTTTCTGTTCTCAGAGCAAATGAAAATTTTGATAAGGAGTAGTCTGCCCCATCCTTACACTTCTCTCACTAGTTGTTCAGTTTTATTTTTACTCATATTTGAAGATATTGGTGATATCAAAACCACTTAAAACATATGCAGACACACATTTAGGACACAAGTTTTAGATCGGAAGCTGGGGTTGTAACTGCAGTGGGGCATTTGTGGGCACTGTACCATTGAGGAAAGCATGAGAACATTCTGTGAGTCTCATCTCTCAGTTGCTTTTCAGTTGTCCAGGGAGGCATTAAACCACAGTCTAAAGATTTGGTAATGCCTGCTATTGCTCTGGTGTTTCTAGAAGCTACTTTATATTCTTAAATTGCTGCCTGGGATTGTTTCTTGTTGTGAATCAGAGTTCTTGCATGTCTTGTTATTGGCTGGCTAAAGGTTCAATCTATGCCAATCAACCCTGATTATAGTATAATAGCCATCAAATTAAAAACCATCACTGGTTGGTTTGTTGCATATTAATTTACCAGGCAACCAGAAACATTAATAGAAGGAAGGAAAAGGGAACATTACCATCCTTTTATAGTAAATTTTAGTAGATTCTTTCTAATGTATCTGATGATAATTTCTGAGTTCCTATTGGTACAAAATTACTACACATCATTATGATGGAAGTTAAAATATTTATACTATGTTTTTAAGTGGGTAATTAAGTGAATAGATAGTAAATGAGTATATATGGGCTCAGAAGTCCTTGAAGAATTCCCCATTTCCCCCCCAAGACTGGTAGCTTAGGCAATCATCATCCTCATTCCTACCATTTTCTTTGTGAGAGAATGAAGGCTAATGTTTCAGTTGTATCCTTGGTATAATTTTGGGGACAGAATTGTGTGGGTAGAAAAGAAGGATAGTATAGAAAAGTGTCCTCATGTTCCAAGTTTCAATTTGGTAAAAATGTGAGAGAAAGAAAAAGGAAAGGGAGAGAGAGACAGAGAGAGAGAGAGACAGAGAGAGAGAGAGAGAGACAGAGAGAGAGGAGATAAGAGTAGAAGAGAAAAAGAGAAAAGGATAGAGAGAAGAGAAAGAAGAGAGGAAAGACAAAGAGGATAGAGAGAAAGAGGGAAGGAAGAAAGGGGAGAGCGGAAAGAGTAAGGGAAAAAGAGGAGGGAAAGAGGAAAGGATGAGAGGGGAGGAGGGATCCAGAAGAACAGAAGAGAGGAGAAGAGGGAAGGAGGAAAGGAAAAAGGAAAATGAGGGAAAGGGGAAAGAAAGAGAAAGGGAAGGTTGGAAGAGGAGAAGAGAGAAAAGAAGGAACAAAGAGAAAGCAGAAAAAAGAAGAGAAAGAGAAAAGAAAGACAATAGGTCAAAGAGGAAAAAAAAGAGAGGGGAGGAGAGAAGAAGAAAGGGAAGAAAAAAGGACCAGAAAAAGAAGAAGAGGAAGAGAGAAGAAAAGAGGAAAAGAGGGAAGGAGAGAAAACTTAAGAGAAAAGCTACCAGAAGAGCTGAGAGCTGTCACTGCACATCACTTACTTTCTCATCAGTGGCATATACACTCTGTATCAGTTTAAAGACTGTTGGTAGGAGGACAATATCTAGTGCTAAATATATTTTGATAGGTATTTTTAGAGGGTTTTCTGTAAGGAGGCCACCCTAATGCATGAGTTCCCCGGGCGGCAAAAGATCGAGGAAAGCACACCAGTTACCTCCCAGAGCATCGCTTCTCCTGACGTTGGGAATGTGGGGGAGGTGGTAATGCAGCCCTCAGGGCCCCGGCCCTATTTAAATATCTCATGGTGATATTATAATAACACTTTGTATTTATATCACATCTTCATGCCAGCAGAGCCCAGAAAAATTCTACAGACATTACTCATCGCCCACCCTGGGAGGAGGGAAGGACAAAGGGAGGAAGCAGCAAGGTTCCCCATTCTGCAGCTAGGGAGACTGAGGCTTAATGACTTAGTGCCATCTAGAAAGGCGGTGTGGGTTTGCTTGCATTTTAATGCAAAGTTCAGAGATCTGCTCTCCCCTCATCAAGTGTCCTTTGAACTCTCCTTTAATTACTGGCTTGCATTTATTACTGGCTTTATTACTGGTTGTATTTCAGTGGGTGTATCCGCGTTTCTACATTGTCTCAGTCTTCATTTAGTTGCCCAATGAATTCCTTGCACCTGATTGGGCTGCTGTTTGGAATATCTCATTTTCCTCCAACAAAAATAAACTATTCCCATCAGATTCCCTTTCCTTGGACCTTAGGAGATCAATTCCATCACAAAAATGAAAACATGATAACATCTATTGTAAAGAGAAATGGACAGAGAAGAGCTCAGTTTGCAAAATATTGGGGCAATAACAAAATTGCTTGCAAACAGCGCTTTAGCATTTACAAAGCACTTCCTTCGCAACAACCCTGTGGCTTGTTGACCTGAAAACTTTGTTAGAGAAAAGGCAACATGGCTAAATGCATACATTTTATGATTTAATTAATTAATCAATTCCCCATAAAGAAAACAGTTACATAGCGCTATGGAGTCAGAGGTGACTCTGACTACCTAGTACAGAAATCATCTGTCTTAAGTACATTTTGCCATGAGAAAGAAACTCTCCTAATTAAGCAAATCATAAATTCAGTAAGAGAGGACAATTAACAAAGCAATGTTAGTCAGGCCTTGGGATTTCAGGCTTTGTAAGCATATGTCTCGGTGATAAGGAAAGAAACCCCACCACTAGTAAGTGGCAGGCTTCCTCCCCTAAACAGATAATTGACATAGGAAAGGGTAAACAATGTTCAATAGAAATTATGACCTAAGATGTCTATATTTTCTTTACCATTAATATGCCACAACATAGTACATGTCTGTAGATAATAAGATTCAAAGGAAAGTCTCATTATTCAAGATATAGTGTCTTAGGTTAAAGGTCTCCTTAAGGATTGTAGAGTCGGCCTTGGCTGGCTTTTGCTGACATAGGAAGAGGCACTCTCTGAGTTTACTTCAGAGAGAACAAAGAGATTATTCCAAAATTTTATATTAAACATTATCAGGCTTTAGGTAGTACAAATATTATTATTCCCCATTTTACAGATAAGGAAACTGGGACTCAGAGAGAGAAAATTACTTATCTGACATCACAGAGGTATTAAGTGTCTGAGCTGGTATTTGAACTCAGGTCTTATGACTTCAAGTCCAATATTCTTTTCATGACACCGCACTATTTCATTCATCCCACTACTCTGATGCCTGATGAAAATTTCATTCCCTGTGGCAGTGGCTTCCAAAGTGGGGATCTCACACCCCTAGTGGGCAATGCCCTGATTCCAAGGAGGCTGAAGCATAATCCAAATCAGATGGTGGAAAGATGAGATTCCTCCTACTTAGCCACTGAAACCTGATTACAGAGTTTGTCTGTATCCTCAGTGTATAGTCCCCAGCACGTAGTAGGTGCTTAACAAACCTTTAAGCCCATGACCCTAGCACCCATAACGGTAGCATCATTATCACCCAAGACCTCAAGGGGTGGAAGATGTCAACTCTAGCCCTTTCTGCCACTAATCTGTGGTTGTCAAGTTTATAAACCCTTCTCTTTTGGTCCAGAGGTTGGCCCTCCTGGGTGCTTATAATCTAATTATGGGAAAAGTACCTAATCCAGCAGCCATAAAATTAAACTCTCTCCTACCCCAGATTCTCTCATGACTATGGCAGGTAGCCCTCAAAAGATTCTGCACTCCTTGGAAGTGGCCAGTGTTAAAAGCCCTACCCCACTCCAGACCCATTCATTTTCTGTGGAACAGGGCGATTTGCACAGGGTGAGCATATATGGATAGTCAGTCAATAATTAAGCACCTACTAGGTGCCTGGCACTAAGCTAGTATTGGGGATACAAACAAAGGTAAAAGTTCCTACTCTTGAGGCATATATAATATGCTGGGAGGCACAACTTGCAAGCAACTATGTATAAACAAGCTATATGCAGGGATAATTGGAAATTAACAATAGAGGCAAGATACAAGAATTTAAATGGATTGGGAAAGGCTTCCTCTAAAGGTGAGATTTTAGCTGGAACTTGAAGGAAGCCAGGAAGGAAGGTAGGGGAGGGAGATGAGGAAGGAGAGCAAGCATGAGGGATGACCCATGAACATGTCTAAAGTCAGGAGACTGAGTGTCTGCCTTGTTGCAATCTGGACCGTAGATCTCGTTACATTATCTTCTACCCAGACTTCACAACTTCTGTTGAGGGCACTGCCATCTGTCTAATCATCTAGGTCTGAAACTTTGGTATAACATCGCCCTCAGCTCACCTATGCAGGACTTGCCCTAGGTTGTTTGCCCAGATCTGCATCTGAGGGCAGGGACAATAATTTATCTTTGTATCTCCCTCAGTGCCTAGCATGGTGCTTTTCATGCAGTGGCTGCTTGATAAATGTGTTTTGAATTGATGAAAGCCAGGTTTCATTTCTCAATTTGGTTTTGGTTTGGACTTTTTTATGTGGTTATGTCCAATCAAGAGTATCAGAACCGACATCTAGGTGACGCATCTGCTCAGCTTTTTAAATCATATCTAATACACATATCTTTCAGACATGTTTCCATTTTAAATCACTCATTCATTAGTTCACCACTTATTAAGTTCTGGCATCTTTCTTAAGCATTTACTATGAATTATTCTATATGATAGTTATATTTGTTCCTTTTCCTTCTCCTCCTCCTCCTTCCTCTTCTTCTCCTCCTTTTCCTTCTTCTCCTTGTCCTTCTCCTTGTCCTTCTTCTTCTCCTCCTCCTCCTCCTTCTTCCTCTTCTTCTTCTTCATCATCATCTTCTCCTCCTCCTCTTTCATCTTCTTCTTCTTCTTTGT
This sequence comes from Notamacropus eugenii, assembly GCF_028372415.1. Classification (NCBI taxonomy): domain Eukaryota; kingdom Metazoa; phylum Chordata; class Mammalia; order Diprotodontia; family Macropodidae; genus Notamacropus; species Notamacropus eugenii. The sequence continues at coordinate 463,899,014 of NC_092873.1, read as the reverse complement.
CTTCTTCTTCTTCCCCTCCTTTTCCTCCTTCTCCTCTGCCTCCTTCTTCTTCTTTCCAGAAATAGTGAATAGTACAGTTTGGCATGATCATCGAGTACATGGAGGGAAGAAGTATGAGATAATGCTGGAAAGGTTGGCTGTAGCCAGATTGTAGGGGGCTTTAAATGCTTGATGAATTGGTACTTCTATAGAAAATGTGAAATTACTGAAGTTTGTGGAGCAGGGAGCAATATGCTCAGAGCTGTTCAATAGGAAGATGATTTTGATGGTGATGTGTAGGATGGATAGACATCGGGTGAAACTGGAGGCGGGAAGACCAGGCAGAAGGCCTTTTGCAGAATTCCAGGAGATGTGTAATGATGTCCTGAAGTAGGGGTGGTGGCAATGAGAATATGAAGGATAAGGTGAGTGGGAGAGAGATTGTGGAGGTAGAACAAACAAGATTTGCGAACTAATTCATGAAAGAATTCATGCTTTATGTATGGATTGGAGCAGATGTCCTTCAAGGTCCCTTCCAACTCTCATTATATGACAGTATGCTTTAAACATTTTTTCTAGGTGGGGGTAGGATTGGGATGAATTGGTATACATACAGTATTCCACTGAGTCCATATGCCACCTCTTTCCAGCTTGCCAGTGCCTTCTGAGTTTGGATTGTAGCCTTTGCAAGCCCAGTTATCAGCATGCTATGATGAAGCATTGGAGTTGAGAGGACCTATACAAGTACTACTATTACAAAATAGAATATAGAGAAAGGGATGACGTAGATGGTGAGTGAGCTCAAGATCATGGCATATGAGGACTGATTGATGATCCTTGACGTGGAGAAAAGAAAGCTTTGGTGGGAGACATGCTAAATGACTGTAGAAGTCCTGTCATATGAAAGGGGCATCCAACTGAGCAGCTAGGGGGTAGTAGATAGGGTGTTGGACTTTGAGTCAGAAATCTGAGCTCAAATTCAGCCTCAGATCCTTGCTATATGGGCAAGTCCCTTAAAAGCACTGTGAGCCAGTTTCCTCATCTGAAAAATGGGTACAATAATAGCATCTCACTCTCAAGGCTAACGTGAGGATAATATGAGAAAATATTTGAAAGTACTTTGCAGATCTTGTAGCACTATATAAATACTACTAATAGGTAGGGGTTTCAGACAGATTCAGACTTGATATAAGGAAAAAAAAACTTCCCAATAATTAGGGTTAACTAAAAGTTGTATAGTCTGCCTCAGGATCACGAAATCATAGGATCACAGATTGGAGCTGGAAGAGTTCTTAGAGGCCAAGGAATCTCATCTCCTCATTTTACAAATGGGGAAAATGAGGCCCAAGGAGTCAAGTGACTTGCCCAGGGTCCTGAGCTGGAACATGTCCAAGGTAGAACTTGAACCTGGGTCTTTTTTACTCCATATTCAATGCTCTGTTCACTGTACTACAGTCTTCACTCACTAGAGGTTTTCAAACCTTAATTAGATGACCACTTGCATGTATATTAGGGGATTATTGTTTCGGCACTGAATTGAATGAGATGGTCCCTGAATCTCTTTTCAACCCTGAGGGTCTGTGATTATATGCATAAAATAAGTATATAAAACTGAGATTAACCAGGAGAATGAGATAACATCTGGCTGGGGCAATCAGAGAAGGGTATATAGGAGAGATAGGAGTGGATTTCAACACTGAAGAATAGATAGAATTTTATAGGGGAAATATGTGGTATATAGTATTCCATCTCTGTTCAAAGATGTAGAGGTTTGCAAACCTGGGATGTTGAGTGGGCATGGTGAGTAGTTCAGTGTCTCTGATGGCATGGGGTAGTGGGAGATAAGACTGGAACCCATATGGGGAAGGTCTTGAATGTCAGACAAAAAAATTTAGACATTATTTAGTAGCCAGCATGGAGTCATTGAAGTGGAAGACTGTCAGAATCTCACAAAAGGGGTAAATGATGGAATATGGTAAGGGGCAATGTTATTCATTTTTGGCATATTTAAAACATAATGTGATCATAGTATAGATTTACCAAGATAGAATTAAGGATAATGAGACTGATTTAGATTTCTATTCTTCTGGTGATAGAGAACTATCTCATCATTTGAATAGTTCTTCACACACATACAGAGCGACACACACACATATGAATACATTTGTGTCTGTGTTATAAATATAGTCTAAAGTTAAGTATAAATGTGTCAGTGTGAAATGTGAAAATGTGACCGCGCTACAATGTACGTTTTCTTAAAGCTAGAAAATTGCAGATGTAATGAATGGAAAATGGTTGCAGCAGAAAAGGCTGGAGTGGGAGTGAGTAGAGGGTCTAAGAGGGTGGAGGAAGGAGAGTGTGATAGTTTAAGGGGCAAAGGCAATGAAGAGCTAAGTATAAGATATGGATTGCCAGTGCTTTCTGAAGTTTGGATTCTAGCTTTTGCAAGCCCAGTTATCAGCACTCTATGATCAAGCATTGGAATTGAAAGGACACAATAACCCTTCAGCTTTATTATTGTCTTCCATGAGGTCAAGACTTCTGGGAGATTTGTGGGATTGCTGAACAGGTAATTTATGTTCACCTCAAATCTGTACTATGGAGTAATTTACAAAGTCATGATCTCCTAGTCAATCCAGTGTGGCTTGTGCCTTCTTGATTTTTTCAACCACAGTAGCCTCCTAGCCTTTTCCAAGAAGGGCATCATGGTAGGTCCTATGTCAGGAATTCTGGACGTCTTGAATTCATGAGGCAGCTGTTGAGGTTGGAGACACTCGATTCTATGGGTCATTGCTTTATGACCTGCGCACAGGGAAACAATAAGAAAGGAGACTAGACAACCAGGGACTTGAGGTTCTAGCTGAGGCTTACTTAGGTAAGGTAATATATTGATATTAGGTAGTATATTGATTGCCATTACCAGATGTCCTCTGGACCTCTATGACTTGAGAGGGAGTGGGAGGAAGGGAAAGAAATCTCTAAAAGCCTCCGCCCCATCATGGTACAAGTCTAGGGAGAGATGAGCTGGATGTGTCCCAAAAGAATGCTAGCACATCAACAGAGGAGTCTAAAGCTTTTCTACATTGCTTAAACAATACTGAGGAGGTAGCTTAGTGAACAAGAGTCTTCAAAACAACTCCAGTTGTTTTGAACAATCAGGAGCCACTGGGTCGAATATGCCATTTAGAAAGAGACTAAGGCACAGGCCCATCTTCACACATGCACCATATTATGCTGCCCTTCCACTATGCCTCCTACCCCTATCAATAAATTCTAACATATTTGTCCAGCATTTTAAAGGTAGCAAAGTGCATTCCTTACAGCAAACCAGTGGGACAAGGTTTACATATCTTGTAGCTGCACATATGCATTGATTTAGAATACAAGTTCCTCGAAGGCAAGGATTTTTCTTTTTGAATCTGTCTTTCAACCTTCATTCTACAGGCATTAGTTGAATGCCTACTGTGTGCCAAGTGCTTTGCTAGTCACTGGAAATACAAAGGCAATAACAAAAAGAGTCCTTGCCTCCAGAAACTTGTATTCTAAGGGGCAGGGGAGTTATCTACAAACTAAAGATGAAATAACAAGGGGCAGAACATACTTGTACATGGGGGGGAGGGGTTGTCAGTGAAATCTTTGTATCTCTTGGGCCTAAAACAGTGCCTTGCACAAAGTAGACGCTTAGCAAATAGTATTTGGATTGGATCGGATTGTAATTATTGTTAACCCCATTTTTATACATGAGGAAACAGAGGTTACATATGACTTGCCCATTGTCACAGTGCTAGTAAGAGTCAAAAATGAAATTCAAACCCAGGTCTCCTTTTTCCAAGTCCAGCGTTCTTTCTGCTGTACCACCTGTGATGGCAAACATCATTTGCTGTTTTTGTTTTAGTATGATCAAGTGCCTCTGATTGAATCTTGCCTTTATCAACCAAAAGTCTTTACCAGGAGTAAAGTACAGAAACAAGAATTTCTTTAACTCCAAACAGTATTTGTATTTGTACTGCTAACGTTATTAAAAATCTTCCCCACCCATTAATGGGTCTGGGAAGATTTGTAGGAAGGCCCATATCTTTTGTTAATGAGACACTGGTTTTCAAGGGTTGTAAAAAATGTGTAAATAAATACTCATGAGGGTGAGGTGTTACTTTAGAGCTTACTGATTAGAAGGTTTTTTTGTTTTTTTTTTTTGGCCAGATGAGACTGGCAAGCCTCTAAGGAGCCTTCAGGCTTTGAAAACTCAGGTGTTGGTGCTTCCCTCTCTGGTAGCTATATTCAGACAGTTGGATCTGACTGCTGATCTGTTAGACATTTGGAAGCATGTCTGTTGACCTTTGATTTCTCTGTATTTTCTCTGAAGTTCAGGGTTCTGACTTTTTCTGCTGAACTAAGTGATACATGTACTTGATTAAAGTGATTGTTAACTCCTTAAAAGTTGCCTTTCCTTTTAGAAAAGCAGATCAAAGAACCTGTGATAGCAGGCCCTCCTCTGTATGTTGGTGTGCTTGCTGACACACCACCCTACTTACTGTATACATTGCACTGTGCTAGAACTTGGGAAGGTTGAATTAAGCCATGGTCCCTGCCTTCAAAGAGCTCCCAGTCTGGAGAGGGGCAGGGTTTAACATATATGAAAATAACTATGATATGAAATTAGACATGATAAACATAGTAATGTGTGAGAAGAAAATGTTACTTTTGATGGGGGTCAGGGGTAGTTTCCTTAGATGATAATTTGGGCTTTCAAGGATTGGTAGGTATTGAAAAGTAAAGAGGGAGTGTTTCACTTATAAGAAATAATATGAGCAAAATCATAGAAGTGGAAAATTATGGAACATATACAGGGGACAGAGAACAGTACCTGAAATGTTGTGTTGTTGTTGTGTTTGTCCTTTGTTCTTGAAGAAGGCCATGACATCAAGATGATGACATGACTTGCATTTGACTTTGACTTGTGTGAGGGAGGGCTGTGCAAGGTCACCAGCCTCACTTTCTCCTCCAGAGCCTGGAATGTAGAAGGTATGGAGAAGAGTGGTCTAGGAAAAGTATGAAAAGATTAGATAGAACATATAGCCAAGATACATTCAAGCTCTTGGGAGTAGAAAATGGTGAACCACTCCAGAGCTCTGCCAAGAAAACCCCAAATGGGGTCATGAAGAGTTGGATATGACTGAAAATGACTGAACAACAAAATTCAAGCCCTGTCCTGATTCATATTGGCTATATGTGACCTGTGCAGGTTGCTTAACCTTTGAGTGCCCCTCTGTAGTAATACTGTCCCTTCTTAGGAATTAGACTATTGGGTTGCAGAAGAGTTGCTGTTTGCAAGACTGACCGACTGACTGACTGAATGAGTGTTTATAAAGCACTTAGGTTATAATAAGCATTGGGGATACAAAAACAGGAAAAAAATACCCCAGTAAGGATGATGTGATGTCTCTGAAAACAAATGGAGAGGGTATAAAGGAGGAAGTAGTCAGCAGAGGATTCAAGAGGGATGAGCTGTAGAAGGTCATCACTGTGGCAATTATGAAGACATTACTGACTTAAGGGGAAAATATAGTTTCTGTAGAGTCAGGTTAGATCAACAAATCTTTATTAAGCACTTACTATGTGCTAAGCACTGGGAATAAACAGGCAAAAAAGTCCCTGTTCTCAAGGATCTGCTCATCAACTCTTTATCAATGAGAGAGATGCAGAATAAATTGGAGAATAATCTCAGATGGAAGGTACGAGTACTGAGACCAAGAAAGACTTCTTTCAGAGAGAGGGATTTTAGCCAAGACTTGAAGCCAGGAAATGGTGAGGGAGAGAACATTTCAGGCATGGGGGATGGCCAGTGAAAATGCACAGAATTAGGGGATGGAATATCTTGTGTGAGTAGTAGCAAAGTTTATGTCATTGGATCATAAAGTGCATAGAAGGGAGTGAAGGGTAACATGAGAGAGAGGCAAGCCAAGAAGAGCTTTCAAAGCCAAACAGGATGTTATATGTATTTCAGGAGGTGATAGGGAGCCACTGGAATTAATTAAACAAAGGAGTGATCTAGTCACAGCCCTGTCTCTTTGACAGGTGAGTGGAAGGTAAAATGAAATGGGAGAGACATGAAACAGTCTATTGCAATCAATAATCTATTGCATTAGTCTAAGCATAAGCTGATCGAGGCCTTGCATCAGGGTGGTGGCAGTATCAGAAGAGAGGAAGGGGGCATATATGACAGATATCACAAAGGTAGAATACACAGAACTTGGCAACAGATTGACCATGGAGGAGTCTAGGGGGTTGGAGTGAGATGGCATGAAGAGCCTAGGAAGACATCTAAGTTTCAACCTGGGTGAATGGGAGGATGAGAGTGACCTTGACTGTAATGGAGAAGTTAGGAAGAGGGGAGGGTTTGGGGAGAAAATTAAGGAATTCTGTTTTGTATATGTCAAATTTAAGGAAATGTCTATGAGACATCCTGTTTGAGATGTCTGATAGACTATTGGAGATATGAGATTGATAGTCATGACCAGATCAATAAATCTGAGAGTTATCAAGATGGAGATGATAACTGAATCCATGACAGCTGATGGAGAGAAAAAAGAAAGGGAAAAAATAAAGAAAGGAAAGACAAGGGGAAGGATAAGGAAGGATGCATTCAATGGATAAAAATGTATTAAGTACCTAGTGTGTGCTAGGCACTCTGCTAGGCACCACAAATACTAATGCAAACTATTAAAGAATCCTTCCTTTCAAAGAACTTGTAGTCTACTAGGGAATACAACGTATGCATACGTAGATACACATATATGTATATATACACGTATATGAGTATATACATATATACAGGATAAATACAAAATCAATATAATCAATATGGAGGCTGGGTAATGGTAATGACAGTTATCTTTATAATAGCACTTTAAGTACTATACTTAAATATAGTACTTTACAAATATCCCATTTTTTCCTCAACAACTCTGGGAGGGAGGTGCTATTATTATTCCCATTCTACAGGTGGGGAAATTGAGACGCAGAGATTAAGTGACTTGCCTACAGTCATATAGCTAGCAAGTGTCTGAGGCAGGATTCAAACTCAGGTCTTCCTTCCTCCAGGTCCATCACCCTATCCACTGTGTCACCCAGTTGAAATTGAGGGGATCAGAAAAGGGTTCATGTAGAAAATGGTGCTTGATCTGTGTCTTGAGAGAAGGGATTCTTTGAAGCAGAGGGGAGGACAGAGTGCATTCCAGGCAAGGGGACAGTCTGTACAAAGTTGTTAAGATAGGAGATAAGGTCCCTGGTGTGAGGAACAAAGGGAAGGATAATTTAGTTTGATCTTGGAGTACAATAGAGAAGATAATATCTAGTGAGCCTGGAAGGTTAAATTGGAGCCAGATTGTAAAAGGCTTTAAGTGCCAAGAGAAGAATTTGTACCGAATCCTAGAGGCAATAGGGAATCGCTATAGTTTAGTGAGTAGAGGAATGAAATTGTCATATCTGCACTAAAGGAAAATCGCTTTGATAGATGAATGGAGAGTGGGTTGCAGTGAGCGGAGCTCTAAGGCATTGAGACCAATTAGGAGGCCATGGCTGTAATCTAGGCAAGAGGTGATGAGGGATTGTACGATGGTGGCAGCAGTGTGAAAAGAGAGATCAAAAGTGGGAGGTAATGTGGGGGTAGACTAGATACGTGGAGGGAGAGGGAGAGGGAGGAATCAAAGAATGTGCTATGTTTGCAAACCAAAGGCACTGAAAGAAGGGTGGTACCATCAACATAAGTAGAGGAGAGTAGTAAAGGGTGGGTTTTGGGGGAAAGATAATGGCGTCTGATGTGGACATGTTGAGTCTCGAGATGCCTTCTCTGGTGAAATTTGTACTTGCTTAAGGGAATGCTGACCCCAATAATCCTTATTTTTCTTCCTTTCCTCACCTTTCATACTAGCCCTCAACCATAATTTTGTCCAACCCATTGGAGCTGTACCATAACTCAACCCACAGACCTTATTATTTATCCTTCTTTGAGTGCCAAAGATTTATTAGGCCTTGTACTGAACACAGACACAGTCTCCGCCCTCCTAGATCACAACTTAGTATCTCCCACTGGTCTAGATAATGGCTTAGTTTTGGGAGTTTGTGTGCAGATGTAGGGGGCTTTTTTCTTTTATGTAGCTCAGTGCAGAAAACATTTCTAAAATGATTTGCTGAGAACATTGCTATATGATTATTATGACTTTTACTTTTTTTTGATATAACAATAGTCAAAAGATCAAGCCAACCCACAAGCTTGTTTATGGGATGCTTCTTCTTTCTCTGTTCACCAGGCCCATGACAAAACATGGGGGTGATTTTGGATTCCATCTGGATTCTACTGAATAATCATAATAAATATAACAGTTCAGATTTGTATAGGGCCATACTCCAGGGAATGCAAAGATTATACCTCCCATCACCAGTCCTTAGGAGTATGCATGGGCTGCATCACCCCTATTTTAGAGTTGGCAAAGTGGGTACAGAAAGGTCATATAGTAATATTTTCTTTTCTTCCACTATCCACAGCAAAACTGCAAGTGAGGAAGACCTGAGTTTAAATCCAGCCTCGGACACTTAAGAGTTGTGTGACCCTGGGCAAGTCACTTTACCTCTGTCTGCCTCAGTTTCTTCAACTGTAAAATAGTGATAATAATAACACCTGTATCATAAGGTTGTTATGAGCATCAAATGAGTTTTTGAAAAGCACTTAGCATATTACATAGGTACACAGTAAGTGCTTAGGTGCTTAATAAATTCTTATAATTTTATTTCCTTCATTTCTTATTTCAGACATCTATGATTTGTTCAGTATGGATATTCCTTGCACAAAGCTAGAGAAAAACCCTTGCATGATAGCATGATAGTAGATTGCCTTAATGGATTGCTGTGGCGCTCTCTCTCTCTCTGTCTGTCTGTCTGTCTGTCTCTCTTTCTCTTTCTCTCTATCCCTCTTCCTCTTCCTCCATCCTTCTCTCCCTCCCTGCCTCTCATTCAGTGATTCTAAATGGAGAGACCGTCAATAGATTGATTTCCTTAAGAATGGAGCCAGAAAGGAGTGGAAGATAGGTAAATGCTATTATTCTATGTTACTATAAGAGAGATAGGGTAAATATTTCTTTTGGTTCATAGTGTTAAAGTGGAGCCATCTAGTCACTTTTATCCAAGTAATTTTCTCTCAGTTCACTTTTTTCTGCTCTTGACTAGAAAGGTCTTCTTGCTTATTTCACTGCTACTGGGGAGAAGGACTTCCTACTCTTCCGTCCCTCCCCTTGAAAAAAAGATTAAAAAAAATTTCCCTAAACCATTTCCTTTTTGGTATAAATCTATATTTGGCCTCAGCCTAAGAGAGAAAGAGCTGTGGAAAAATTGAGCTCTAAGGTGTCCCTGACCTCTAGAATTCACTTGAGATTCATAGAATTATAGTTTTAGAACTGGAAGAATCTTAGAAATCAGACAATCTACCCATTACATTTCATAGATGAGAGGGCTGAGGTCAGAGAGGTTAAGTAATTTGGTCTCCAAATCCCAGTTCAGTTAGTCTCTTTTCCTGCACCAGCCTCTTTCCCATTCCTCTTCTCCACAAACACTTTATGGTCTACTTAGAGTTGTCTGTAAGGGCTGCAGGTGCTACATGGATTCCTGCACAGACCAAGATCACATCTATGATCCTGAGGTAGACCAGGATCACAGAGGACAAAGCTTCTGTGTAATTTCCCATAGGAAAGTGTTTGGTACAAGGTGGTTGCAGGTTAGCAGCATCTTCAGGCTGATTTTTGTTACATATGTGTATGAATAAGATTGAGCCTCTTGGGTTGGCAGTTTTATGAATCTCCAAAGCCACTATAGGTCATAGGGGCTAAACATCCCTTCTCCTAAAACAGTTACTTCCTGAAGCCAGGAAAGGTTTTATGCATGAAAAATGGAGGGGGTAATGACAAAAATGGGCAATACGTTGTACTCCTGGCATGCCTGCTCTGCATTCTAGGGGGTCCTTGTTTCATGGAAAGGCAGGCTGAACCCAAAGGATGATTTCTTCCTTTAATTCAACTTTAAGAGAGGAATCCAGGAACTTGGTCTGCCATTGTGTGTGCTTCAGTTGACAATAGGGGAAATGAATGGCTTTGCAGTGGTGCTTTCCTTACGTCTGTGACCAATACCAAAACTCCATAGAAGCAAGCCTAAATGGAATTGCTGGCTCCCCTTCTGGGTTTGCTTGCTTAATTCTCTCTTGCATTGATAAGGTTGGGTTCCCTGAGCATTGTTGACAATCATTCTTCTTGAGGATTTTAGTGGAAATCCTTGGGGCCACTGGGTTTCTAAATCTATTCCTCAGGAGCCTTGACTGGTGTTCTTTACATTAACATCAATCAGCCAGACTCAATTAACGTTTAGAAAAGGATATTTATTCAGATGGCTTAGTAAGCACGATATGCGCAAAACTTCCCTTCTAAAGTCTCCAGTGCTCTCTCCTCTTGCTCACAAAACGTCCCTGGGATGGGTAGGGTCAAAATGAAAGACATGTATATGGAGATGCATAATGAAGGGGTATCATTCTTTTTCTCTTTTCTTTATCCTGAACTTAAGAAATGAAACAAGCATTTCCATAGCATAGTAGAATAGAAAAAAAAAAGATGATTGCACATGAAACTGCAAATTTATTATGTACAACTTGCCTTTCCTTCTAAATACATACTAAAGTTATTACATAACTTTCTTCTTGTTTTCTTTATTTTGCCCTTGCTTTGCCCTAAAGATGGGTACCATTAAACATACACATGTACACATACATACACACATATGTAAAATCATTCTATGCATACTTGTATTTATGAGTTCTTTCTCTGGATGTAGATAGTATCTTTCTTCATACGTCCTTTTTAGTTAATTTAGGTATTTATAGTAGTCAAAATGACAGAGTTGCTCAAAATTATTTCAAAAACAACATTGCTGTTACTGTAAACAATGTTCTCTCGGTTTTGTTCATTTGACTTTTCGTTATTTCATGCAAGTCTCTCCTTGTTCTTCTAAGATAATCAAGCTCATCGTTTCTTATAGCACAGTAGTATTCTATCACGACCATATGCTCCAACTTGTTCAACCATAACCAAAGGGATATCTTTCAGCTACTTATATGAACTTCTTTTCTGGTATCCCTATATGGCCATCTCAAAGTTGCTGTTCTGTCATTTCCCAACCCTAATGACTACTGCTGTCAAGTCCAGGAGACTCTGTTACTGATTCTTTCACTGGTGAAACATCAAATGGCACCTCTGGATTCCCTAAACTCAAAAAATTGCTGGCTGGACATGTCTACCTTAGAATATTCATTCACCTAAGCTTGGGAAAGAATAAACACAAGAAGACAGCCGTGTGCTCACAGTCTCCAAGACCAGGCAGAAGCCACTGTTTTAGAAGATTAGACCTTTTACCTCCCTCAGGGCATCAACTTTGAGGTTGTCTGCTTCCAGTAAGGAAGTGGAAGAAAAGAAGTATGGCTCCTCCATTTTTTGGGAAACCTTTTATTTATCCTTGTTTCTTTCTACTTTCAGCTTGATGAATTGTCTCCTAGTGATCCAAATTTATCCAAAAACACGATCTAAGGGGTGGGGGAAGGGGGAAAAGGAAATTTCTCTTATAACCAAGAGTGATTTTCCCTAAACCTGGAGTTCTTAACCATTATATAAGGACAAAAGTGAATAAATCATCATGTGTTTATATTCCTAATTCCTTGAACCAAATCCCATTTTTATTGGGTTTTCCCCCTTCCCTTTTACTAGCTGATTAAGAGCCTTCTATATGAACTTTGCCAGGAGAAATGGAAAAGAAAAGAATGTTTCTTTTGGTTTCCTTGTGGGGGTTTCTCCCTAAAGGCAAACAAAACAATTTGGTAGTTCACCAGATAAATCTATTTTAAAAATGTCAATGCTGATCTGTTCCAACTTGGCCATCCTTTCTCAACAATGTGTTATTGTCATTTAGGCCTTATTTACTGACTGATGGGCTAAAAGATTTCAACTTCCCCATTATTTGGCAAGAGGCTTCTCTGGGCTTAGGTAGCATGAGGAAAGGAGAAGAGCAAGAAGGCAGCAATTTGGATGGGAACTGCAGAAAGCCACAGTGGAATTGGCAATATATGCATGTTTTCCATATGGGCCTTTGGAATACTATTTGGGGCTTGAAGATCTGAGTTTGATAGAGGCAAGTCACTTAATTTAACTTTAATTTTCTCGTCTGTAAATGGGCATAGTGATGATTTATACTACCTACCTCACAAGTTTGTTATGAGGATCAGATGGGATCACGTTTGTAAGGTGCTTACCCCCCAAAACTATATAACTATGAGCTGTTATTTCTGATAGTACAACCACAAAAATCTCAGAACTATTAAGGACCTTTAATAAAATCTAGTCCAAACCTGGCATTTTTAAGACTAAGAAACTGAGCTCCAGGCAGAGCATAAATGATAGAACTGCCTTGTTTAATGAACTTTCTGTTAATTATTATTGTTGTTAATTGAGGAATGGCTGAATAAGCTGTGGTAGATGAATGTGATGGAATTCTATTGTGCCATAAGGAATGAGCAAATATATAGTTTCAAAAAGAATGAAAAGTCTAATATGAAATGATGCAGAATGACATGAGCAGAAAAGCCATTTATACTATTTTAACATCAATATTATAAAAATGAATAATTTTAAGGACTTTTATAAACTGATGATGAATGAAATGTGCAGATCCAGGAGAAAAATTGATACAATAACACTTTACAAACTTTGAAAGCCAAAAGAACTATGATCAGTAAAGAGACCTTTCATGATTAGTAGACTGCTGATGAAATGTGCTATCCATTGTGAAGAGGTGGTGAGTAGGGTGTAGAATGAGACATACGTACACATTTACACATATGTGTGTGTACTACTGTTAGTAGTAGGAATAAGTAGAGGAGTAGTAATAGAAGTAGTAGTGGTGGTAGTGGTAGTAATAGTAGTAGTAGTAACAACAGTAATTTTAATTAGCTCTAACACAACATTCTTGTGAGATGGATTGGTGTAGTTAACTCCTAATTTTCTGATGAGGCAGAGAGAAACCTCATGGATGACCCAGAGTAGCAAAGCAGACCGTCGGAGAACTGATAATATAATCAACAAGTCACTCAAACGTCAGTCCCCTGGATTCTCCCAAAAGGTGAAATTGGGAGCAATGAGTGAATTTGTGTGAGACAGATTTCTACTTGCATGAGGAAAAATTTGCTCATGAACAGAGCTATCTAAAAAATGGAAGCCACCTCAGGAAGTAGTAGGTTCCTTTACACTGAATGTCCTCAGCAAAGACTGGATGGCTCTTGTCTAGTAAATGTTAAAGAAGATTCCTGTACAGCTATGGACTAGATGAGGGAAAGAACTCAGGGTGGCTTTGGATGTGGCATTCGTGAGCCCTTCCATCTCTGAGATTCTCTGCATTGTACCAGCTATGAGAAATATCCTACAAGTTCTTTTTCACTTTCTTTCACTGGGTAGGAGTTCCATCCTCATTTCCCCTCACACCGTCTGCAATCCACTCAAATTAGCACTGTCTTTGGCTGTCAGACTTGATGCTCCATTTTATAGCTCTTTGCTTTTGTAGTGGCTATCTTCTATGCCTGGAATATACTTCCTGCTCACCTCCACCTCTGAGAATCCCTCTCTTCCAGTAGGATGTAGCTCAGGTATCATCTTTTGCAATAAGACTTTCCTGATTTCCTCAACTTCTAGTGTCTTCCAACTACCTTGTATTTAACTACTTTGTGTATTTAACTTTATACTTATGCTGTACGTATTTTAGATATATATATACATTATATATATTTATATTAACTTGTATTTATTAACCTCATATTTATGCTACACATTTTATATATATACATTATATTATATATGTGTATATATATATTTATATACACACACATACATATTCACTTGTCATCTTGAACATTAGAATGTAAGCTCATGGGAAGTAGGAATCATTTCATTCTTTGTGCATATATCCCAAGCAAACTGCCTGGCAGATAGTAGGCATTTAATAATTGATATATGAGGTATATAGTGCCAGATATCTGTCATCTTGTTGGTTGACTATTAAATTAATATTTCCATGTGGACCCAGTATTATGGGTCCAACATGGCTCCTAACTATATCGATTTCCCCTAATGTAGTGGTATTACACTATTTATACGTGTTACCCTTGACATTATCCCAAACTCAAATGTGCTCCTCTTCCCCTCCACAGTTCATCACTTTCTTTTACTGGGATTCAAGATCTCTAGAGAAGCTCCCTAGAATAACCACAGAGCACTTCCTTATCTGCTACTTCACATCAGCTAATTAATATAGGTGCAGATATAGATATATGTACAGATAGAGATAAATATATCTAGATGGATATAAAAATATATCTATAGATATCTAGATACAGCTATAGATGAAGATAGAGTTTGACAGTTGTATATAACTTTCAAATATTAATATTTGTATGTTTTCTATTCTTAGTTCTGCTACTTAAAACAGCTTTTGTGATCTTTGGTAATTTATTTCCCTCTATCAACCTCAATTTCTACATTTATAAAATATGAGAGTTTTATTAGATGATTGCTAAAGGGTCTCTCTACTCAAATTCTTATAATCCCCAGAGTAAAAATACTTTATGAGCAGTTAGATCTTCTTTTTCCTTTCTATTCTTCCTTTCTCCCTACTTTTTGTGCATAGAATGCCTACTACAGTACCACTACCAGTAGTACCACTACTAGACAAACAGTAGGCACTCAATATGTATTTATTGACTGACAAGTCTGGCTGCTCATACCAGCCTAACCTTCAGTATCTTTGGGATGTTGCCATGGTAGTGTTCCACTGAGGGGTAAGGAAGATGCACTGGGAAAAGTATGTATTACGAAAATCTTCCTCATGCTCTTTTTTTGTCTTCTGGAGTCTTCTTTCTGCCACCCCATCTTCTCTTGGTCTCCCTCCTCACCCTCTCCCTTTTTGGTACAGTCATCAAGACACTTTATGCAGCCATCTATATTCGGGCTGTGGAGCTGAAGAGAAGTGAATCCATTAAAATTTGATGCAGTTCTTGTGGGCTGCTCAGCTGGAGGGGAGGCAGAGATGAGAAAGGAGCAAAGAACTTGTACAGTTCTTGGGGGTGTTGCCTTCTGATCCATGTATATGTGTACAGATCTGTAGATCCTGGTCCTGACTATTACTGCAAGACTGTACATTGCAAGTCACACCACACACCCTGCTGTGTTCATATACATCTAGCCGTAGCTTATCCTGTTGGGAGTCTTGGACATCAATAGTGGCATGCCATCATTGTGCTCCCTTAGCAGTTTCCCCTCTTTATCAGTGATTTGGTTAAAAGGCTTTAAAAACCTTTTCCTTCCTTTTGAGAGAACATCTCATTTACATAAATTGCTGCAGAGCTAGACTTGTCCTTTCTGCACATAAACAGCCCTCATGGTCTCCTCCTTTCTTCCTACTTTCCTCTCCCCCCCCAGACACTGACCAGTGGGTTCTTTTCCTTGCCAGGGGAATAGTTCCAGGTATTTCTTGTGAGTCAATTTCCCCAAATCACTAGTCCTTATTGGTACTGCCTACATTTTGGATGAACTCTTTAAAATGAACCTTAAGAAGGCATGCCAACCTCTCCTATCTTCACCCATTCTCACTTGGATCTTCAATCTTTTCTCCTACTTTGTTCTTTGCTTTTGCTCATGCCTTTCCTTCTTCTTAGAATGCCCTCCTCCCCTCTATCACTCCCATTGAAATTCTCAGGACAATAGTTTTAAATGTAGAAAATAAAATAGATAGATTACAAAGGAAGCCAATTATATTGTAATGCAGTTATCTAAATATTTTTTAAATAAGTTCATAAATACCAAGTTAAGACTCGCTACTTTTGCACATAGTAAGTGCTATATGTTAGTCATCATCATCATCGTCATCGTCATCATCATCATCAGTAGTGGTAGCATCTTAGGTGGCCTCCCAACCTCTAGTTTAGCACTGTTTCAGTCCATCCTAGACACAATATAGTTTTCCTCACACATTATTTTTATCTGTCCCTTCTCTGCTCAAGGACTGAAAGAATATTGCCTTTGCTTAATTGATCCAATCTGGGCTCTTTAGTGCTCTATTCAAGGCCTTCCACCAAGAAGGCATCCCACCACCAATATCTATTCAACCTTGAGTCCTATTTCTCCCAACAAGTATTTGCGATTTCTCCCTAAATATCATGCTCTTTGCCTCCATGTGTACATGCTGATCTTGCCTTGAATGTGTTTCTACCTTTCTCCATCAATCCTGCTACTTCTCTGAAGATGTAACTCAAAACTCAGCTCTTCGTCTTTTTCAGATCTGTTCATGATTTTGTGTGCTCTCTGCCTTTGTGATTATTTGGGCTAACTATATTATTAGAGCGATACTGACAAATTTATGTAGTACTTTAAGGTTCACAGAGACCTTGTGAGCTAGGGAGTAAGAATATTATTGCCCCCTTTCTCAGATGGAAGAAGGGAGGTTAAATGACTTGCCAAAGGTAAAAAAAAGTATTAAATAACGTTGGACTGGAACCCAGGATTCTTACTTCCAATTCCAGCTCTTTCAACTGCACAATGATGCTTCTTGTCTAATCTTGATCGCTTTGTAAACTCCTTATATGCAGGGACTGTGCCTTTTGTATCTCACCTTCCCTTCTCTTAATCCCTAGAGTGATGCCAGGCACATAGGAGATATTCAATAGATACTAATTGAAAGAATGAATGTGCAACAATGGTCTGAGCAGCATTTCCCTATGGATCACATCTATTCAGTTAAACTACACCTCTCTTGGTTAGTCCAAACTTAACCTGACCTGCTTCTTTTGAGTTCTAGTCTGTACTGTAGATCAGTAATGGAATCTCAGGATTTGATCAAGTTTTAATCCTGGTGAAAGCATGAGAGTTGAGGAGGGGAGGGAGGGCCAAAGGGAGTGGGAGGAAAGGAGAATTAGGGGAAACCATCTAATATGGATTGGTAAACACCTTTACGGCAGGTCCCTGAGAAAAGCAGGCATCCTTCTCCTTGTACCATGAAGAGGTTGAAGACATTACTTATCCTCTTAACATATGGTGAAGCTTGGGGGAAGTTGTTTTCTTTCTCTTCATCTCATTCTGAAATCAACAAAGCCCTAATGTTGCCATTTGCCTTCACGGTGCCTCTTCCTTTCTCTTACCCTGTCGCCTCCTCTTCTTTTTCTTTCCCCTTGGACAATTAGCAAAGTGTTTGGTCTTTGGTTTGGATGAATAATTAATGTGGGGACTTTGTGAATGATTCATGTGCCACATGCCAGGGCAACAGGATGTATGTGTGTGTATGTGACACCGTCACCTCATAAGAAAGGTTGATGACAACTCACTGATTCAGGAGTGGGTGGGTGTAGGAGAAGATTGAGATAAAGGTTAGTTTCCCTTTACTCTGGGGAAAAAAGCTTTGATTTGCTGTTCTCTCTGTATTCCCATGAGTGTCAAAGGTAAATGTGGAAAGAGAAAACCTTCTAAACCATGTGGGCATTTATTTCTGCTCCTTTGGTGAGGTTCAGTCCCTTCATCTCTCAGCAGGAGAGTCTCAACCAGTTCACCAAGATGGGTGCATATCTGAGTATTAGAGACTCCGTAGGGGAGAAGACTTATCCTCCCTTCTACTCTTGTAACTTCCTAGTGAGGAAGTATGGTGTTAATAGTTAGAGCACCTGACTTAGAATCAGGAAGAACTAAATTTAAATCCCGCCTCAGACACTTACTATCCACATAATCCTAGGCAAGTCATTTGACCCTTTTCAGCCTCAATTTCCTCATCTGTAAAATGAGGATAATGAAAACACTTTTCAGGGTTGTTGTGAGGATCAAATGAAATAATATACATGAAGCACTTTGTAAACCATAAAGAGCTTTATTGCTTGGATACCTCTTCTTCTTCCTCCTCTTTATCTTTCTTCCCCTTCTCTTTCTCCTGCCCCTTTTCTTCCTCCTCCTCTCTACGAAGGTAGGGTCTCTGTTTTCTGTTTTTGCTGTATCCTGAGCATCTTATGCATAGTAGATGACCAACAAACATTTGTCAAATGAATGAATGGATGTCATCAGGAATCAAAAGTTAGATGGCCAAGCAAAATAATTTGACTGCCCAGTGAAGTCAATTTCAGGGTAACCCTTATCTGGAATCATGTAGGTTTTGCTTTGGTGAAAAGGATTCTAATGTTCATTCTATCTTTTGACTGTTTCTGAGAAATTTTCTTGAGGCAATATGTCTATAATTTCTTCAGTGTCAATTTAACTGCTTTTTGTATTCTGTCCTTGTCTCAAGACCCTATAATAAGGTGGGAATTCAAATTGTCAAATAGATTATGACCTGGTTTCACAATGATGGCTATAAAAATCTTCAAATACCAAAGGCTGCCCTTATACATCCATTTGTTTGTGGATTTGTTTGTCAATGCCAGCCTCTACTGAAAGATGACTTCCAAGAGTTAGAAAATAATTGGCCACCCCCTCACTTGCTCTATGATCATAGCATAGGGAGATAGCTGAGTGAGGATTAGGGGATCAAGGGTTTTTATCTTCTATGTGCTGAACATCTGTCCCATTTTCTCATGCACTAGCTTGACTCGCAAAGTCTTAATAAAGAAGAGAAAAGTCTGTAAAGGATTACAAAGAACAGGAAAGACCATCAAACAGGAGATGGTGGCCATGAGTTCATTTTGTGCTTACCCTTTAGGATTTAGTCTTTGCTTGGTCTGAAGCAGAAGTTAGACCCAATGAAAATAACCATGATAATTACAATCATCATAGCAACAGCCAACATTTATAGAGCATATTAAGGTTTCCAAAGTGCTTTAATGTATATTATTTCCTCACAAGGAGATAATAATCTTCATAAGAACTCTATGAGGTAGGTATTATAATTGCCCTCATTTTAAACATGAGCAACCTGAAGCTGAGAAAGGTTAAGTGACTTGCTCAGGGTTATGCAGTAAGTAAATGAATGAGGCAGCATTGGAACTCAGGTCTTCCTGATTCCAAGTCCAGAACTCAAGTCACTTTATTGCCTATCAATAGTACAACATATGGGTAAAGAGCAGTCAGAGAATGCTATGGGATGGGAGAGAATGCTTCTGTCTATGTGCATTAGGGTGGGATGCAAAGGAGAGGGCACTTTGGCCTTATATATGGATAGACATTAGCTAGGAAGAAATGGAAAGAAAGAAGAGGAAAAAGTAGAGAACATTCCATGTGGAGAACAAGGTGAGCAAAGTTAGAGAGACAGGAAAGAATGAGGCTTATTTAAGAAACAGCAAATACTTTAATTTGGCTAGAATGTGAGGTACATGAAAGGGAGTAGTTGAGGATCAGGCCAGAAAGGTATATTGGAACTAAAACCAACACTAGGCAGTGCTTATCTGTTAGATAATGGAATCATAGAATTTAGAGCTAGAAGATATTTACAAGATTATTTAGTATATTATCTTCATCTTACAGATGAGAGGATAGAGATGCAGAGAAATTCAATGATTTAGTCTAGTGTAGTGGATATAGAGTTATCTTTGAAGTCAGGAAGATGTGAGTTCAAGTCTGCCTTCTGAAATATACTGGCTGAGTGACAGTGGATAAGTCATTTAACCTCTCAGTTTTCTTACAATGCTCTAAGACTATTAGTTGCTGAGAAGGACCCTACCTATATTGGTAGAACACCTCCCTTTGGAGTTTTCCATACCAGTGAAATCACAGGTTTAGTCTCTCTTCCTATCCATGCAGGATTTGAACCTAGAGCTCTTGACTCCAAACTGAGATTATTTTCTACCTTGTTGCTGCCTAATAGCAAGGCACTGAAGTATTTGGGCAGGAAGGCATTATGATATTGTACATTAGGAAGCTGAATCACATAGTGTAAAGGATGGGATGAAGGAGAGGGGAGGTGGGAGACAGGAATATTAGCTATAAATCTGTTATAACGGTCCAGGTGTTTTAATGAGTGTCTGAACTAGGAGCAATAGGAAGTGAAGACAGGAAGAAGAGGGAGATTGTAGAGAGATTATAGAGATAGAAAGTGGGGAATTTAACAGTTGATTGTATATAAGAAAAGTGTGTGTGGGGGGAACAGAGATGATGCTTAGATTTCAAGGCTGGGGGAACATGGAAGATGGGTGTGCCAAGGACAGAAATAAGGAAGTCAGGAAGATGAAAAATGACTGAGAGGACAGATGATCAGTCCAGTTTGTAGACAAGATGGAAATCTGTGGCTTATAGTTGTGCGGATTTAAAATTGGTTGAATGACTGGACCCAAACAGTAATGTTGAATGAATAGAGCTATGTCAATTTGGAAGGAGCTCTCTAATGGAACAGCTTAGGGATTTGCCCTTGGCTGATTCTATTATTTTCTTTTAATCAATGATGTGGATAAAAGGCATAGATGTCATGTTTTTCAAATTTGAGAATGACTCAAAGCTAGGAGGAATAACTAACATATAACTTAGAATGAAATAGATTTTTAAAAAGAAAATTGACAGGTTAAAATAATAGATAAAATCTAATAAGATGAAAATCCATAATAAGAATGAATTCGCATAATTGGAAGCACTTTCCACTCCTATGGTCTCTACCTTTGATTGAATGGCTCCTCCCAGGACCTCCTTAAGGAGGATACACAGGTCATCCTTGTCTCCTTTCTCTCCAGGCTTCACTCTAGAATTTCTTTACCATGGTCCTGTCCTGGGTACCTTTGTGACCCCCCTGCCCTTTAGCTTCCTTTTTGTACTGTCCTCCCTGATTAGAACATAAGCTCTTTGAAGGCAGGGACTCTCTTTGTTTCTATATGTATGTATATTCTTAGCACAGTTCCTGACACATAGTAAGCAATTAATAAATGCTCATTGGCTGTTGACTGACTGACTTAGCCCAAGACTAATTGTTAAGCATTATATTGGGGTTAAAAATCAATTGTAGACATGTAAGATAGTATGGCAAGACAACAATTTTATGTAAAAGATATCGGAGTTTTAAGGGACTGCAAGGTGAACATGATTCAACAGTTACATGGAAGCAAAAAACACTGAACGATTGGGAAGATGACCAAGATGGTGAAAGAACCATTGACTATGCCAGTCATTTTGATAAATACTTAATAAGTACCACATATGGGCCAGACATTGGACTAGACATCGTAGATACCTCACCCTCCAAAAACCTAAACAAAAAACTAAAAAATAATCTTGCTCTCAAGGAGTTTATATTCTCCTGGGGAAAAGCAACTAGTATATAGATAAACAAATACAAAATTAGTAAAAAACAAAAAACAAAAAACAATTTGGAAGGGGTTGTTACTGACAGCTGGTGAATTCAGCAAAGTCCCCTCCTAGAAAGTGATGCTTAAGTTGGGCATTGAAAGAAACTAACCAAAAGAGAAGAAAATGAATGTCTCCAAGAGGGGAAATGGAATGTTGTATGTAGAAAGTAGGCTTGTTCAGCTGCAATGCTGAGTTCACGGGAAAAAGTCATGTGTAATCAGCTTGGAAGATGAGTTTAAGCCAAAAGACCAAGCCATCCTAGGATCAGTTGGAGAAAGTGACGATGTTTGTCTCAGGGGAGAGAAGATTTAGGAGGGACATGAGATCTGTCTTTAAGTATTTGAATGGTTACCATGTGAAATGAGAATTAAACTTTTTTTTTTTGGCCCCAGAGTTTAAGAACAATGGGTGGACATTTTAGAGAGGCAGATTTATTCTGCTTCACTGCACTCCATTTCACTCCTTCCTTTCCTCCCTCCATTCCTGCCTCCCTTCCTCTCTCCCTCATTCACTCAAAGGAAGAGGCAGATATGGATCAGGAGATGAGTCTTATCTAAACTTTACATACCTCCCAGAAACACCAAGTTCTACGCACAATCAGCTGTTGTTGAATGCTTGTGTGGGGCTGAATTGAGGGAGAGGATGAGAACATTCCAAGAAAACATAGGTTCTCAAAGCCAAAGTAAAGAAAAGCACCATGAATCGAACCTCATTTCAATGAGAGGAAGGCTAGGATTCTAAGTATTCTCTCAAGTTTCTCTCAGCTTTGGTCCCAATTTTATCAATAATTGATTTTTTTTGTTGTTGTAAGAGTTAATCCTGGGTGCCCTATAGTGTCTGATTCTCAATAAAGTTGCACTTTGGTTGCATAAAAATTTCATGAAGTAGCTAATATATTTTCCCCTTAGTTAATAGAAACCCTACCACATAGCATCAGGCCATGAGTGCTCTATGGGAAAGCACTGCATTACTGATGAATTGCAACTCTTGATAAAATCTTCCTCTCTTTTCCCCAGAGTAGGAAGTCTGACCTCTTCCCCATTCCCTTGTGAAGGGAATTGTAATTGTCCAGTGAGGCAGCAATACTTACTCTAGTGTGTCCGTATGACATAGGTTTGGGAATGGGGAAAACCTAGGTTGGTAGTCCAGGTTTCCTTGTCACATCTCCAGGGACAATTTTTTTATGAGAAAGTAGATAGAGTGTTAGATTTGAAATTAGGAAGTTTGAGTTCCAATTCTACCCCTACCATTTACTACCTCTGTGAGCATGAGGAAGTCATGTAACATTTCTGTGCTTATTTTATTCCATTAAATGGAGATGATGACACTGATAAAACTGATCTTATAAGGTTGTTGGGAGACTCAAATACTTTAAAATTCCATATAAAGTCAGTCATGTTGATTTTATATTAAGTCCAATACAAGTATTTATTGATTACATACTATGTACAAGGCACTTTGTCAGGTATACATATGGGAACATAATGGTATGCAATCTAACTTGGAGAATGTGACATATATGTGTATAAATTTATATGTATACATACATATAAATGGCTTGAACTAACGATCAAGTTAGTGGTACAAACAGTAGCTATTTCCAGAGTTCAAAAGAATGAAAGATCACTGGGAACTAGGACAAAAAGAGAAAGTTCTGGTTAGTTCTTTCAGTGACAATGCTCACAGTTTGCCCCAATACTGTCTGTGTCTTACATGGACTCCATACAGCAAATTTATGGAAGTACATGGTTAAGAATCCCATAGGGACAGTTATGGATCCACATCACAGGAGAAGGTAAGGTGAGGGGCATCCAAATGGATGAAATCATAGATCTATTTGGGTGTAAATGGTTTAGTCTTTTATTTGTTTGAATTTAATCTTTATTTGTAAAAATTTGTAAAATTTGTAAAAAAAAAAATTGTACAAAAATTGGAAAAAACACATGTAAAAACAATTCTTAACATCCATTTAAAAAAATTTTAGTTCCAAATTCTCTCCCTTACTCCCTTCTCAGTCCTATCATTCAGAAGGTGAGCAATTCTATATAGGTTATACATATGTAGTCATGAAAAACATATTTCCATATTAATTGTGTTGTGAAAGTAAACACGGACCAAAAAAAAAATCTCAAGAAAAAGAAGGAAAGTAAAAGAAAGTATGCTTCAATCTGTATTCAGACACCATCACTTCTTTCTCTGGGGATGGATAGAATTTTTCATCAGAAGTCCTTCAGTTGTTTTGGATCATTGTATTATTGAGGATAGTTAAATCATTCAGAGTTGATCATCTTACAAGATTGCTATTACTTTGTACACAGTACGTTTCTCTTTGCATCATCTCATTTAATTCTTCACAGGTTTTTCTGAGAGCATCTTGCTTATCATTTCTTATAGCACAATAGTATTCCATCATAATCACATAGCACATTTGTTCAACCACTCCCCAACTGATGGCCATCTCCCCAATTTCTAGCTCCCTGCCAACAGAAAAGAAATGCTATAAATATTTACATACATATATGTCATTTTCCCTTTTTAAGAAGTCTCTTTTTGGACACAGACCTAGTAGTGACACTGCTAGATCAAAGTTTTATAGCCCTTTGGGCATAGTTCCCAATTGCTCTAAAGAATGGTTGAATCAGTTCACAACTCCACCAATAGTGCATCAATGTTTCATTTTCTCCCCATCACATCCATCATTTATCTTTCTCTTTTTCTGTCCTATTAGCTATTCTAATAGGCATGAGGTAGTACCTCAGATTGTTTCAATTTGCATTTCTCCAATCATTAGTGATTTAGAGCACCTTCTCATATGACTATAGGTAGCTTTGATTATTTCATCTGAAAACTGTTCATATCTTGTGATTTTTTATCAGTTGGGTAATGATTCCTTTTTTTATAAATTTGACTCAGTTCTCTATATATTTGAGAAATGAAGGCTTTATCAGAGAAAGGTACTTCAAAATTTTTTCAGTTAAGATTACTAACTGCATTTCCCTCCATCCTATTCCCCCTCTTTATTCTATTCTCTCTCTCCTTTCACCCTGTCCCTTTTCAAAAGTGTTTCTTCTGACTGTCACCTCCCCCAATCTGCCGTCTCTTCTATCTCCTTTTCTCCCCTTCTCTTATCCTCTTTCCCTCCTACTTTCCTATAGGGTAAGGTAGATCTCTACACCAAATTGAATGTATGTGGTATTCCATCTTTGAGCCAATTCTGATGAAAGTAACATTCACT
Source organism: Notamacropus eugenii (assembly GCF_028372415.1). Classification (NCBI taxonomy): domain Eukaryota; kingdom Metazoa; phylum Chordata; class Mammalia; order Diprotodontia; family Macropodidae; genus Notamacropus; species Notamacropus eugenii. The sequence goes on along the minus strand of NC_092873.1, from coordinate 463,874,429 downwards.
CACCTCTACTTCCCTCATCTTCCCCTCTACTGCAAAGGCTTTTTCTTGCCTCTTTTATGTGAGATAATTTACCCAATTCTACCACTCCCTTTCCCTTTCTCCCAATACATTCCTCTTTCTCATCCCTTAATTTATTTTTTTAGGTATCATCCCTTCATTTTCAACTCATATTTGTGCCCTCTGTCTATTTATACTCCTAACTACCCTAAGAATGAGAAAGTCTTTATGACTTACAAGTATCATCTTCCCATGTAGGAATGTAAACAGTTTACCCTTATTAAGTCCCTTATGATTTCCCTTTCCTATTTACTTTTTTATGCTTCTCTTGAGTCTTGTATTTGGAAGACAAATTTTCTAATCAGCTCTGTTTTTTTTTCATCAAGAATTCTTGCAAGTCCTCTATTTCATTTTGCCTCTGAAGGATTATAGTCAGTTTTGCTGGGTAAGTGATTCTTGGTTGTAATTCTAACTCCTTTGCCCTCCTGAATATCATATTGAAAACTCTGTAGAAGCTGCTAACCCTTGTGTTATCTTGACTGTGCCTCCATAATAATTGATTTATGTCTTTCTGGCTGCTTGAAATATTCTCTCTTTGACCCAAGATCTCTGGAATTTGCCTATAATATTCCTGGTAGTTTTCATTTTGGGATCTCTTTCAGGAGTGTGATCCATGGATTCTTTCAATCTCTGTTTTACCTTATAGTTGGGCAGTTTTCCTTGATAATTTCTTGAAAGATAATGTCTAGGCTCCTTTTTTGATCATGGCTTTTAAGTAGTCTGATAATTTTAAAATTATCTCTCCTGGACCTATTTTTCAAGTCATTTGTTTTTATAATGAGATATTTCACATGGTCTTCTATTTATTCAATTCTTTTGGTTTTGTTTTTTTGTTTCTTGATTTCTCATAAAATCATTAGCTTCTATTTGCTGAGTTCTAATTTTTAAGGAATTATTTTCTTCAGTGAACTTTTGTGCCTCCTTTTCCATTTGGTCAATTCTGCTTTTTCAGGAGTTTTTTTTCTTCAGTGAATTTTTGTACTTTTTCCCCATTTGACCAATTTTGTTTTTCAAAGTATTCTTCTCCTCATTGACTTTAAAAAACAAACAAACCTCTTTTACCATTTGGCCTAGTCTGTTTTTTAAAGTGTAATTTTCTTCAGTATTTTTTTGTGCCTCCTTTACCAAACAGTTGACTCATTTTTTCATGATTTTCTTACATCACTCTCATTTCTCTTCCCAATTTTTCCTTTACCTCTCTTACCTGATTTTCAGAATCCTCTTTGAGATCTTCCAAGGCCAGACACCAATTAAGATTTTTCTTGGTGGCTTTGGATGTAGGAGCTTTGACTTTGTTGTCTTGTTCTGAGTGTGTATTTTGATCTTCCTTGTCATCATGCTGTCAATAGTCAGAGGTTTTTTTCATTTTCCCAGCCTATTACTTGACTTTTATTATTTGTTAAAGTAGGGCTCTGCTTCCAAGGTGGAGGGCACACTGTCTCAGGGTTCAGGAGTTTTGTGCAGCTGTTTTCAGAGATACTTCTAGGGACCTGTAAGTTTTCAGTTCTTTGATATGGTCTAAGGTATGATCTAAGGAGAGGTACAAGTACATTTACTACTCTCCTGTGCTCTGGTCTGTGAATGGCCACAAGCACTCTTTTCTGCCCTGAACCTGTGATGAGAGTCCCTGCTCCAGCTCTAGTGTGGCAGTGCTCTTCCTTGCCCTGGGACTGCTGTCCAGGATTGTGACCCAGATCTGAATGTGGGCAAATCAACGATCCTTTCTCAGTGCCAGTAAAGAGACCCTTGTAATCTCCTTCTAATCACTTTTTTAACCCTTTTATCATCTGTGGGCTGAGAGCTCTGGGAGTAGTTGTTGCTTCTGATTCAATGACTCCCAAGACCTGCTTGTGGTCTGCTGTGGCCCAGTCTGTGTCAGATTGTTCTCCACACTCACTCAAGTGCTATAGACCTTTACTATGGACCATTTGTCTTTGACTGGTAAATCATGTCACTTTATCCTTTTGTGGGTTCTGCTGCTTTGGGAATTGTTTTTATGGCATTATTTAAAGGTGTTTGGAGGGGCTTTGGGGAGAGCTCAGAGGAGTTGCTGTGTTTTCTCTGCCATCTTGCTCCACCTCTTTCCACCAGGCCATTTGTTTTTATTTAAATATTATTTTCTGTTATGAACTTAAACACCAATAAGCATGAACATTTCAACATGAAAAGAACAGAAAAGAGGACTGTATATGAAACTGCAAACTTTTAGGTATAGTTTTTTTTAAGTATATATTAAATTCAACATACTAGTATCAATGCTTCCCTGCTTTTCTGTGTTTCTTTCTGAACTTAACTCTGCTCTCTTCTATTTAAAAACATTTTTCTGTGTTTTTTTCCTTCCTTCTTTCCTTCCTTCCTTCCTTTCTATCTCTTTTCCCATCATTGTTACTATGCATCAACTTCTTCCCTCCTGACAGATAAATATACAGCCAGATCCATATTACCGCACATAACAAATCTCATAAAGCAGAAGTATGCATTGAATTCATACTGTTTGATGCTATTTATATAAATATGGTAGCTGGTTCTAGCCCAGTGGAAATATGGAGTGTGAATTTGAATTAAGGGGTTTCATTATAACCATGGCCTAGCTGTAATCAAACAAAACAAATCAACACATTTGTTACATCTGAAAATATTTGTCTTTTTCCGTACCTGGTTTAGCCTTCATCTCCGTCTCTCTGTCTCTCTCTGTCTCTGTCCCCATGTTGAATGAGAAAGGCTTTGGGTATTGCCCTTTATAACTGCTGTGTGAAAAAAATATGATGTCTATTTAACTTGCTTTGTGAGGTTTTATATTTTATTGGTAGGGGTGTCAGACAACGTCATTGTGTGTTATTTGTCACATTATTTGAATAATATAGTGAGCACTGAGTAATTAAGTTCTTTCATCAATGAATACTGACACCATTTTTGAAACATATAGTCTTAGAGAGTTGTCTGGGATACTAAGAGGTTAACATACAGCTTGTGTGTGTGTGTGTGTGTGTGTGTGTGTGTGTGTGTGTGTACGTGTGTGTGTATGTATATATAGGAGCTTGAACCCAAGTCTTCCTAAGACCAGCTTCCTATTCACTATGCCTGTATACTTTCTCTTATAGTTTTTAGGCAATAAGATTACCTATTATCTTTCAAAAAGAGCTGAGGTTTCTAAATAAAACATTTTATTGAGTGAGCAGTTATAGCATGTCTGTACCAGCCTAGACAAATCTCCAGGGAAGAGAAGCAGGGACACATCTAGACCTGGCTTTCTTTTTTTGGACCAGTGGCCAGAAAGGAAATATTGGAATAGGGACTGTTTCCAGTTTAGTTGTAGCAAGGCAGCTGAGAGAATAGACAAAAGTAATTTGTGCTTATCCTCCAAATTAGACAAGAACAACCTATTTTGAAGAAGTGCTAATTAGCTAATGAAAAGCCCCAGTCCATGTCCCAAAGTGGTGATGCCTAGCAGAAAAGCAGTATAGGGAAGCAAAAATACCGCCAGGGACACTGTAAGATATTTGACTTGCTGAGGTTGAGCGCTGGAAGTTGTACATCTTTGAAAGAACATCAGGAAGCATGTTTAGACAGTATAATAGAGAGATACAGTTATATGAACTTAAAAGCTTCTATTAAAATGTAGCTTGCTTAATTCTTTTGAATAAACTGCTTTGAAGGATATCAGGTATTTGCATTTCTTAAAAACTAGTGATGAAATATTGCAAGTAAGAAGAAACTTGAGTTGGGGAACAGAATACTAACTTAGCATTTAAATTTCTTCCTATAGATGCCTCTAGATTCCAAGGCAGGTAGATGCTACCAGTAGAGACCCATTGATGCCATCTATGAGCAAAACTGGGGAGTTGTATATAAGATTGCTGTCATCTCATTATTGTGCATATGATAAATTTACTTCATAATCCATAAACAACAGGGATACGCTGTATATGGTAACAGAGGTGATACAATGAACATTGAGAACTCAGGGCTATAGCCAGGAAAATGAATCTGAAAAATTGGAAATAATTTTCTTTTGAAATATAATTTCAATTTTTCTCAATTTTTGAAAAAGTTATAAGAAATATATGATTCAGAGGTATCTTTTGGAATAATACCAGTTACTGGGTGGTAATAACTGATTGCTAATGTTTATGTAGTGAAATTTTGCAAAGTGCTTTACACATATTATCTCAAGTAGCTTAAGAGGGAATAGATAGGTTTTTAACCATGTAGTTAAAGTTCTTATATTGAAGAGAGAAGATTTGAGGAAGCAATGTGAGGCTACTCCACTATCCCACAAAGAAAGAAATCAAGTTCATTGTATGTCATTTTGACTAACTATAAGATAAAGACAGAAAAAGCAACAGATTTTCTGAAAACATACCTGTAGAGGTCCGCAGATGGATTTGAGCTAAAGAATGGAGAAATTGACTTCAAGAATGCAAAAATGGAGGTTAAGATGGAATTGGTCCATTTGAAGCCTATATACAGAGAATATCAGCACTGAGTTGCTGAAAAATAGTGTGGTAAGTATCATTTTAGAGAACTAGATCCAAGATGGGGGGCACAAAAGAAGGCCACTACCATAGTGACTACCAGAAAGATTATCTGAAAGGAGTTTGTACATTTCCATGAGGAAAAGACTTTTTCTCCATCCTTGGAGCAAATGCTTTGTTCCAAATTCTCAAAAAATTTCTTGATGCTGTATTATCCAGAAAGCTCTAGAAGTTTGGGCCCTTGTGAGTTAAATCAGACCAGCTTCAGTGCAAAAGTGAAGAACAATCTTCTATGGTTATTTACTACTCCCTACTGGAAAAAAAAAAAAACCAGACTTGTTAATTGAGGTTGGTAGTTTTCCTGCCTTCGATGTCACAAACAAGAGGGTAATTGTCTCACCTTGTGCCCAAGAGATCTGAACACTGACATCTAAATTGGACCATTGTTAAGCTTCACCAGAAGAGTGACTTAAGTGGTTTCGACTGGCAATAACCAGTGATGTATCCGATTTCCCTTCCTACTCTGACCAAATTTCAAAGCATTGTGGAAACTGGTGTAAATGTCTATAGATCTCTTAATCCCTATTGGCCGATATTTGGATACCTTTTAGGTGATCCACTAGGCAGGCATTAGGGAAAAACCCATGCTGCTTTCTTAGCAGAGTGCTGTCAGATAGCTCCACAAATGAGCAGTGCTATGATTGGGGGATTGGGAATGTTTCTGCATCATTAGCTGGAGGAGGACATAGCTTTACAGGCTAAGTTTATATCCCTCTGCTGTCAAGATTCTGAGAATCACTCAGGCCTTGTCTGGAAGTCCATCTTCAATAAAAATGACCTGGGGATTTTAACACTTAGTTGCAAATCCTGAGATAACAACAGTATGCAAAGATCTTGCTCATCCATCCAGAGTTGGTCATATGTAAACTTTGCACCAGTTTCTTTAATACTGTGGTATTTAGTCAGAGTAGAAAGGGGAATGTAACACATTTCAGGTTATTACCAGCAGAAACTTCTCAAGTTGGTCTTCTGGTGACACTTAACAAGGGCCAGCTTGGATGCTAGTGGTCAGATAGCTTGGGCAGAAGATGAGATGATTACCCTCTTGTGTGGGATAATATCAAAACTATTAAAGACAGAAAACCTACTACCCTCAATAAACAAGTCAGTTCATTTTAGTAGGGACTAGCAGTTGTTGTTTCAGTCATGTCTGATTCTTTGTGACCCCACTTGGGGTTTTCTTGGTCAAGATACTGGAGTGGTTTGGCATTTCCTTTCCCAGTTCATTCTACAGATGAGGAAACTGAGGCAAACAGTATTGTGATTTCCCCAGGGTCACACTGCTAGTATGTGTCTAGAGCTATATTTGAACCCAGGAAGATGAGTCTTTCTGATTCTAAGTTTAGTGGTCTAACTATTGTACCACCTAGCTGCCCACTAAAACTAGTAGATTACTACAAAAGATTTGTTTTTCACTTTTTAACTGAAGCCAGTCTGATTTAACTCACAAGAATCAACCTTCTAAAGCTTTCTAGACTTTAGTTGGCCTGAGATCAAAGTTGGATTTAGATAAAGTATTGAAATGCTTTTTTCCATCTCAGAGGCTTTCCTTTCCCCACCTATACCTATGTCCAACTATGTGTAGTGTCTTACTCTCTTTCCTTTCATGCTCTGTATAATAAAGGAGTTGGACTAGTTGACTTCTAAGGTCCCTTCTGGGTCTAGATTTACCATTCTTTTGCTATCCTTTGATTGATTGCCTTGAGATACATACTAATGTATAATAACATAATATATTAAAATATGCAACATATTATATAATATATAGTAATATAATAATAATATATGCCTTCATGTATACTAAGGTAAAGTGAAGTAAAATAGAGGCTTAACCTTTCCAGGGATGTTTGCATTTAGACAGGGATAAAATCTTTAAGGCAAAATGGATAAAAATCATTAGAATGTTGAGGCTTCCTGAAGCCAGAAGTAGCAATGGAGAGAGAGGGTTGTTGGCAGGGATAAGGGTCTTGTCTTGTGCCTGAAATCTTATCTTTAGCATAAGGTGGGTTCTTGTACTTGGCCGCAGGAAAGCATTGTAAAACCTAACCAACAGAACAGAGCAGAGCAGTATAGTTGAGACCTTTCTTAAAGACTATGTCCCTTTCTAAGGAGAGTGTTATGGGTCCCGCAACTGGTATCAACCAAAAACAGAGGCAGAGCCTATGTTCTCCATGGATGAGCTAAGCCTGCTGATGAGCTTTATCCATTCTATCACTAAGTCACATTCAGACTGTGGGTGTAGCAGCTTTGATTTCTTATTTCATAACACACGCAAACATTTTGCCCAGCTGTAACTCAAGTTTTACCTATTCCTTTTTTAAAATTAATTTATTTGTTTTCAGTTTTCAACAATCACTTCCATAAGTCTTAAATTTTATCCCCCTTCCTCTGTCCTCCCTCCCTGAGATGGCATGCAATCTTATACAGGTTCTACACATTCATTTTTATTAAACACATTTTTACATCAATCATGTTGCATAGAAGAATTAAAATGAATAGGAGAAACCATGAGAAAAACCAAACCAAACCAAAACATAACACAAGAGAAAATAGTCTGCTTCATTCTGCATTCTGTACCCATTCCTTTTACAGAGACTTTCCCCTTGACAGTTTTCTAGACATGCATTCTCTTTTCAAATGTCCATATCCAAGGTCATGATATAATGTTATTGATGTGTTTCCATAGTCAAGAAGCACTTCTCTGGGATGTCTTTGTGCCACAGAATTTAGAGTAGGAAGGGAGGGACCTTAGGGATTACATAGTCCTATGGCACCCTCCCATCAGTATTTTACACATGAAGAAAGTGAGGGTTGGAAAAGTAAAGTGACTTGCTCAAGACCACATTGGTAGAAAATAACAGGTCAGATTTGAATCCAGACCTTTGGTCTCCAAATTCAGTGCTCTTATTGGCTCATTAGGCTGCTTCTTCGGTAAAGATGAGTGAAGTGAAGCCATTCTGTGCTTTGGGTGGTTATCATTAGGAAGGAGGGGTGGATGTGGAAGGTTTTAAATATAGAGTTCTGCTGCTGGCATTTGTGTTGAGAGAGGAGCCATTGCTTTTTGTGAACAGTGGAAGGATGGGAAGGGAACCAGAGTGCTGGCTGGCCCCAAACTGTTGTGGAGCGCTGTTCTCAGACTTGGCTGAGCATTTATGTCAAATAAGCAGGTTTTAGGATTGTGTCAGGCCTGCTAAGCAAGCCCATCTATGAGTTATATCCCTGAAGGGAAGGGCATCATTTGGTAGGGTAAAGGGCTGTAAACTGGGAGTCAGGAGACCCCAGCTTTTATCAAACACTTGACCTCCCTAGTTCTCACTGACAGGGGCTGCTGAATGGAGATAATACCCCATACCAGCCGTCTTCTCACAGGGATAATGTGAGAATAGATTGGGGAATCTGTAACAGAAACTAGTAGCCACTTAGAAGAACAATGCTTTCTAAGGCAGCAATAGCAGGCTGGTCCAGTCCAAGTCTTTGCCCTTTCCCTTATTCCATCAGATGAGGTTGCCTGATGATTTCCCAGTTACCCGAGCTTTGTACTTATCTGTCTGTTTCCCCCATCATGTCTTTGTTGTGCTCCAGATCTCCCATTGCTTTCTTATTAGGCTAATTCCTGCCTCAGACACTTACTAGCTATGTGACCTTGGACAAGTCACTTAACCTCTGCCTCAGTTTCTTTTATTGTAAACTGGGTATAATAATAGTACTTAACTCCAAGGGTTGTTATGAGGATCAAATGAGATAATATCTATAAAGCACTTAGCATAGTACCTGGCACACAGTAGGTACTGTTTAAATGCTAGCTGTTTTTTTGTTGGTTTTCTATTTATCGTTCCCATCTTCTTTTCTGCTAGCTATTTATTAAGGCAGCTGAGGGACTACTGATAGTTATTATGAGAAGGAACATTTAAAAACTTTTAGATTTACTTAAGGGAATAAAACAAGCATTTCCATAATATAGTACAATAAAAAGATGATTGCACACGAAACTACAAAGCTACTATGCACAACTTACTATTTCCTTCCAAATATACAATGAAATTATCATGTAAATTTCTTTTCTTTCTTCTCCAGTCGCCATAGAGATAGCTACCACCAGACACAAAGAGTTATATTTCTTTATCAATTCAACAATTCAATAAATACTTTTTGTGTTGGTACGACATTAGAGTGCTGGATTGGGAATCAGGAAGACCTACATTAGGATCCCATTTCAGGCACATAGTGAGTTCAGGCAGCTTCCTCTCTTTCAGCTTCAATTTATAATTCATTTATAAAATGAAAATAATAGCAGTCTCTGTCTCACAGGGCTGTTGTTCAGATCAATATTATATATAAAGTGCTTGGTATACCTTAAAGTGCTACATAAATGTTCGTGAACATTACATGATCATTATGTTTATATACCACTATGAAGATAGGACACACAGATCAATAAGACTTGGTTTCCACCCTGTAGGAACATGAGGAGATGAACCAAATCCATCGAGTCCTATTCTGCTTTTCCATTGTTTAACCTGGAGGACTTGGTGTGATTTTCATTACTGGGGATCTAGGATTCAGAATATGATAAAAGGGAAAGGTAGTGGAAAAGATTTTTCTCTCCTCCTTCTTCTCCTTCATTCCTCACTCCAAATCTTGTCTTAATTTCTCTCAAATTTCTTGAGATCTCTCAAATGTGTCCCTTTCTCCTCATTCCTACTATGATCACTGTAGGTCTAATTCCTCATCACTTCAAACTTACTTCACTTAGCTTCTAACTGTTCTTCCTGCTCTCTTTTATTGTCCTATCCATCCACTATTGATCATCTATATTGTAGGCTGCTTCTCAAAACAACATTGTTATGCCACTGTCCTGGTTAAGGACCGACTGTAGTTCCCTATTGCCTATGCTGAGTCTAGAATTCTAGACTGGGGGAGAAAGTTCCAAACTCAAAATTTTATAGAAGTGAATGCTGAACACTAAAAATAAGTGAATTATATAAAAAAAGATTAGCACTCTACTCACTGTGACATCTAATCTCCTCTATTATTGATTGCCTCCATTGATTGTTTTTAGAAGGTTCTTATGCTACATATGTGGCCTGCACACTGAAGGGAAGATTCCTACAGCCTTTCCCTGTAAGTTCTTTAGTACATTGATTTTTATCACTTTAGCTAATTGTCACTTTGAAGGGCACTCAGAGCCTGATCTTGACAAGTTAGGAAAAAGCCTGTAGGGGTAATCATGTGGTCTTGGAGCAGTGAAGGAGAGGTGGCCTGAGTGAGCTATTGAAACAACAGAGTCCTAGCAGGAGCAGAGACAGAAGCCTGAGAACTCTGAGCTCAAGCCATCCCCGCCCAGGTCTGTCTCTGTCCATGGTTCCTAAGGACTTTTCATGGCAATGAGACTCTTTTGTTTATTTTGGGTAAAGGAGCCAGAAATGCATAGGGCCTCCAAACCTACCAGTGGCAGATTCCAGGTTTAATCTGGGAAGCTAGAAGGAATAGGCCCAAATTGGGAGAGCTTTGGTGCTGGGCCCAGGTTGGTAGGGAGTTTTTTTTAATTTTTTTATTTTTTTTAATTTTTTATTTTTTTTAAATTTTTTAATTTTTTAATGTTTAACAATCACTGCCATACAATTGAGAGTTTATCCCCCCCCACCTACCCCCCACTACCCCCCTCCCTCCCCACGACTGCATACAATTCTGTATAGATTCTACATATACTTTCCTGTTGAGTATATTTTCACTATAGTCATGCTATGTAGTCAGACTAAAATAGATGAAAGAAATAGTATAACAAATCAGAACATGATACACAAACACATACACATACACAAACATGATCTGCTACATTTTGTGAGTGACTTCCAGAGTTTCTGTTGGATCTGAGTGTTTGGCTCCGATGGCACTCTAAAATTAAATATGTCATGAATGGTTTCAGTCTCATCTGTGATTTTTTTGTACAGATAGCATCTTCTCCCCTTTAGAGATGACATTTCTTAGTTTACTTTCCTGGTAAAAAAAGGTTAAAAAACAGGTACAAAATTCACCATTAAATTCAGGCAGCCTGGCCTGGTGGACAGAATTCTTGATTTGAAATGAATGCTGGTTCTCTCTCTCTGTCTGTCTCTCTATCTCTGTCTCTGTCTCTCTCTCATCTGTCTCTCTAGGTATCTCTCTATTTACCTGTATAGTTATCTATGTAGATAGATAGATATAGATAGATGGAGAGAAAAAGTAGATGCTTATTTGGACTTGGGTTCAATCTTGCCTCAGATATTCACTAGCTATATAACTCTGGAAAAGTGTCATAATTTATTAGTTTTTTCCATCTGTAACATTGGGATAATAATAGCACCTGCCTCTCAGGGTTGTTTTAAGGAGCAAGTGACATAATATAAGAGCACTTTGCAAACCTGAAAACTCTCTTTCTCTTTTTTCACACACACACATGTGTGTGTGTAAAGATATAGATACATACCTCTATCATCTGTCTTTCTACTTACCTACCTATCAACTATCTATCTTTTTTTCCTGTCTTTCTTCTTTCCTTCCTATGACTTCCTTCTTTCCTTCCTTTGACTTCCTTCCTTCCTTCCTTCCTTCCTTCCTTCCTTCCTCCCTTCCTTCCTTCCTTCCTTCCTTCCTTCCTTCCTTCCTTCCTTCCTTCCTTCCTTTCTTCCTCTCTATGTCTGATTGTCTGTCTATCAAATATTGTTAATTCATTAACCATTAGTCAGAACACAGTAGGGGAGATGCAAAGTTTAGCTAAAATAGAGTTCCTGTGCTCATGTGCCTTACAGTTTACTAAAGGAATGAGACATAAACAGTTCATGATACTACACAATAATATATGATGAATGTTATGTGGGGGAAAGGTGTGGATGCTTATTTATGGGCTGGTGTCAGGGATGGTTTTATGGAAGAGCTCCCAATTGAATTTAAGGAAATAAACGATTATTAAGCACCTACTGGGCCAGGCACTGTGCTAAGTGCTTTACCAAAATTATCTTATTTGATCCTCACAACAATCCTGGGAGGTAGATGCTGTTATCCCCATTTACAGAAGAAGAAACTGAGACGCAGAAATTAAGTGACTTGGCCAGGGTCAATAGCTCATTGACCTCAGGTCCGGTGTTCTATCCACCATGCCTCATAGCTGCCTATGTGGTATTACATACCATATGATGTAGTAGGTATAGAACACTAGCCTTGGAATCAGGAAGACCTGAGTTCAAATTCTGTTGCTCCCACAGAACCCTCCGAACCTCTCTGAGAATCAGTATCCTTATCTGTAAAATGATGGGGTTGGACTCTAAGACTTCTAAAGGAAGTCCCAGATCCTAGGAACTGACTTTTCCAGGACAGGTGGGAATTCAGAAGTTTCTGCACCTGCAGAAGTGGACTAATCATAGCCCCTACCTCATAGGGACTTTGTGAGGATGAAGGAGATAACACAGGCGAAGCCCTTCCCAAACCTTGAACCACTCTGTCAATAGTAGCTACTATTATTAATGATTTTTAGTCTAAATGCAGAAGGAAGGGCATTCCAGGTCTAGTACTAAGCAAGAGTTGGAAAAGTATGAGGTGTGTTGGTGGACAGGAGGCACAACTATTTCAGGGGAGTAGTATGAGGAAAAGTAGGAAAAGGTATCAGTTATGGAGGACCTTGAATTCCAGGAAATAAGGTTGCATTGTACTTAGTAAGCAGTGCAGGTGTGCTGCATAGCCAGTAAATATTCTCAAGCAGAGAAGAGACACAAGCTGATTTATGCATTAGGAAGGTTATTCTGACATCCCTTCAAAGGATGGTTTGTAGTGGGGAGAAAGTGGAATATCATTGTAGTGTCCCAAGTCAGGGGGAAAGGAGGGCCTGCTAAAGGTGGGAGTTTTGGTAGAGAATAAGTTTGGCTTTTTAAATGTAAAGAGGCTAATCTTTGACCAGCCATTCCCCTTTCTTGTCCTTGCTCTACCTTTCCCCTACCAAGGCCCAGAATGCAATCACAAGGTGTTAATGAAGTATTAAACTAACTGTAAAGATGCCTAGCCCTATGCCCTTTATGATGTGTGAGCATCTTTCTCCGATGGAATTAGAGGAAGCAAAATTACTGGAGAAGCAAAAATCAGACACTCCTTTGCAGGACTTTAAATAACAGCCCTAGGGACTGAAGTGTAGTTTGAGGAGACTGACAGGCAGAAACTACTTGTAGAGTAGTTCCCTGGGAGTAAATGAGTAAAGAAATTTCTCTCCTTCAACCTTCTACTAGCTATATAGTATTGAAGGGGGAGATCTGAATGGGTAGGAGAGCAAAGGGAGCAGTGATACCCTGCATAAAGGTAGATACAGAGAAGCAGGGACTTGAGGCAGGAAGCATTTTCAAGGGATAGGACTCTTAGCAGCAGAGAAAAGCGTCAGTTATGGAGAAGAGCAGACCCTGGGGACCCAATTGAACACCTTGTCAGCAGAAATGCTATGCCCCAAAGGATTCACATTAGGATTCTTATGAAGATCAAAAGGCTCACTATGACCTCTAATATCAGGAATTGTGAGTTGGCTTTTGCCATACGTGTATCCTACACAAATTCCTCATCACCATTGTACCATATGGTCGTTCTTACCCTTCCTATGGATCCTATGTGTATTTGTGGGAGAGTATGCCCCAAGTTTAGGGGGAAGTGTTTGATAACTACTGTTTTTACTATTCCATCTCAGTCAGAGTGTATGCTAAGATGTAATTGTATCTTCTGCCCCATTGCCAATGGCAAGCGGTCCATGAATTATGGTAGTAGAAGTAGTCACTCCTAGGTTACCCCTTAGGAACCTGTTGGAGCAGTCACCCTCTTGGATTCCAACCCTCTAGTGAAAGAGCATCCCAAAATGCTACATATGTATATATATATATGTGTGTGTGTGTATATACATCCATACATGTATATACATATATGCATATATATTATATATAGTGAGAAATTCATATGGAGAGGTTCTATAGGAGGTAGTAGAGAGGCATCTGAGTCAGTAGAGAAGCTATGACTGGGAATCTAGGAACATAAATCTATAGATGAAATATACCTTGGAGGCCCTCTCATCCAACCCCTTTCATTTTATAGATACAGAAGCTGAGGTCCAGAGAATTTAAGTAACTTTACCAGATTGACACATAACAATTAGCAGAAGTAGAATTGGAATGCAGGTTCAGTTTTATCTGCATACATATTGCAAGACTTCAATGGAATATAAACTCCTGGAATGTAGGAACCTTTCCATTTTTATCTTTGGATTCTCAGTATCAATCACAGTGATATAGAAGACACTGCATAACTATTGAATTGAAATTAGGTGATGCCCCTGTATGTGCTTCTGTATCTATAAAATGAAAGGATTCACATTAGGATTCTTATGAAGATCAAAAGGCTCACTATGAGCTCTAATATCAGGAATTGTGAGTTGCTTTTTGCCACACGTGTATCCTACACAAATTCCTCACCACCATTGTACCATATGGTCGTTCCTACCCTTCCTATGGATCCTATGTGTATTTGTGGGAGAGTATGCCCCAGGTTTAGGGGGAAGTGTTTGATAACTTGTTAAAGGTGCTCCTTAGGCCTAGCCCAAGCTTACAATCTGTAGGCTGGGCTCTTCTCCCTACCTTTAGATTTAGGTTTATAGATGTAAAAAAAGGCTAGCTTGGTTGTGTCTCTGGCGCTAAAGTGTTGACATAGCAATCTTGTCATTGAAAAGTTGACCCCAAGTGGATCTTGATACAGGTAACTCAGCTCTCATCTTCTGTCTACTCTGCCAGGATTGGCATTTCAGTGGGGTCACTTTTCCTTGGTGAGAGTACCTTGTCAACAGTACTGGATTAATGTGTGACAGCATCCTTCATACAATCCATATTTGTCTGCTCAGGAGACACATTCTGTCCTGAAGACTAGTTCTTTTTAAACAACTCAATAGGATAAAAAAAAGTACACAAGGATCAGTCACCCAAAAGATAACTAAATAATTCCTAGTTTAAGGAGATTTTTCATCAGGAATGTTTTTCCAGAAGAGGAAGGTGTGGTATGGCTAGATTGAGAGGTTGCCTGCAGTCAGACCTAGTGCAGACTGAAGAGGAGGACGTGTCATCTGCCATTGGTGGCAGGCTGGTTACCTGGATATCCAGGTTCCTTCTCTTGCTTCTCCCTAAGTGGTATACAGCTTTTCTAGAATATCATTGTCACTGACAAATCCATCATTTAGCCTCCCAGTGGGTCACACTTAAATTGACAGACAGACCTTACTTACTCTATCTCCCTTCTTAATTTCTCTGGCCATTACTCTCAGGTTTTTAAGTCTCTCCTGACAGCTACTATTGCCTGATTTCTACCTGTTTCCAGAATGAGAATTTGTGAGCTGGAAGAGCTGGACCAGGAAAGCAATGAAAAAAAATTCCTCCTCATGGTCTTTCACATCAATTAGTCAACCAGTCAATCATTACTGAGAACCTACTATGTGCCAGGTTATAGATACAAAGACGAAAATGAAACAATTCCTGATCTCCAGGAGTTCACAATCTATTGGGAGACAGAGAATATATAAAAATCCATGCAGAATAACAGATAAGAAACAGATCTATGATTTCATTGATAAAGGGAACTTCCAGGTGAGGGGACTCTTACAAATGAATGTTAGCAATTTCCAGTCTTACAGTGTTGCCCAGAGCCCTGAGAAGTTAAGTGACTTGCCTGTGGAACATAGTATCAGTCAAAGTTGGGCCTTGAACTCAGATCTTTTCTGAGTACAGCATTTTCTCCCTTGTATCCTGCTCTCTCAGCATGCTCAGAGTTTGCAGATCTACTGGATGGGCTCTACTCATACTCTCATGTAGGTAATTTTTGTTCTGTTTTTGGAGGCAGTCAGAGTTAAGTGACTTGCCCAAGGCCACACAGCTAGTAAGTGTCAAATATCTGAGGCAGGATTTGAACTCAGGTCTATCTGACTCCAGGGCCAGTGTGCTATCTACTGGACCAACTAGTTGCCCCTAATGCTAGGTGATTTGGAAGGTGTCAGCAGTTGTGGGGGCCAGGAAAGGCTTGAGGTGAATTTGGAAGGAAACTAAGGGTGCTAAAAGGCAGAATATTCCAGGTGTGGGAAAAGGCACACCTGTGGAAGATTAAGTGTCAGGGATGAGAAACATGGATTTTTTCTTCATAAAGGAAAGCAGGCCTTCCTTGCTCAAAGGGCATCAGGGCTCAAGGGACATTGGACTACATATGCTTTCCTAAACTGAGAAACTTGCTTTATAGAATCAACTTAACATTCAGCTATCCAGAATATAATTAATCAAAGGCTCATGGGATGTTAAAAAAGGTTTAAAGATGGAACAAATCTTAGAGACTGTCTTACCTCCTCATTTTACAGGTGAAACCTAGGGAGATAAAGTGAAGTCCAAGTTCATTCACACAGTGGGTTAGTAACAAAACCGAACCAGCTTCCATGCAGTTCTTGAAAATTTTATAAATGAGGTTTTTGTAAGCTAAATCATATTTTAAGATATCACTGCAATTTCCCCCTGTATCTATCTTTTTACTCTCTCAGAGAGCCGAACCTTATAAGAATAATCTTTTTAAAGTGAAAAAAAGGAGAAAAAAATCAGTAAAACAGATCAATATATCAAAAAAAAAGTGGTTATACAGTGCTGAGCACTGTGGATACAAATAAAGGAAAGATTTTAAAAAGTCCCTGCCCTCCAGGAGCAAATCTGATGAGGGAAGACAACATACAAAACAAATCTGAAAATTGGGGGTGGAGATTGGGGGTAGGATAAGCAGGGGGTTTGATGTTCTGTGTGACAAGAAGCAAGCAGAGTTACTTATGGAAAATAGAGTTACCTGGAAAGATCTGAAATTCTACAAGTGAGACCTCCAGGAGGAGTTTAGTGCTCCAGCCTCCAGCCCTCGGGTCAGAGACAGTCTACTGAGGTAAGGAGGTATGGAAAACTGAGTCAGTGAGGTGATAAGATTTCAGGTGCTCATCTTCTACTGAGTGAGGCCTGATTTTCTGTGGAATAGAAACCAAGTGAGCAGGTAGGCAGTGCAGTGGATAGAGTGCCAGACCTGAAGTCAGGAAAACTCATTTTCCTGAGTTCAAATGCAGTCTTAGATACTTCCTACCTGTGTGATCCTAGGCAAGTCACTTAGCCCTGTTTGCCTCAGTTTCCTCATCTGTAAAATGATCTGGAGAAGGAGTGGCAAACCATTCCAGTATCTCTGCCAAGAAATTCCTAAAAGGGGTTGGACATGAATGAAAAAATGACTGAACAGCAAGAAACAGTAGCCGATCAATCTTATGTGTAAAGTGAAAAGATAACTTTATTATGAAATGATTACTGAACTTGGTATTAGAAGATCTAGATTCAAACTCTATCTATATCACACAGTACCTATCTGTCTTTGTGTTTCCTCTCTGTTTTTTGGCTTTCCCATCTCAGGTTGCATCTAACTCCAGACACTTGAGGCTCTTAACCTATCAAGTAATGGGCAATGTTCACTCCTAGAGGGCTTTCCGAGGGAGCTAGGAGGACAGATGTGAGAATTTAATATCTCAATATTGGTAAGGCTCTCTGGAAGACCAGCTTTACATAAACAGAAAGCATCATTATTATGGCATGCACATGTTGTATCAGAGCCAAACACTGGAGTTCTTAATACTGTGTCTGTTTCTCTGGATCCTTGGAGGGATGAGACGTTGGGTTGCTAAGCAATAGCATTTCCCAAAACAATGAAATTCTCCCAGTGATGAGACGCTGTCAGGTCAAGCTGTGGATGATAGGCTGTGGCCCGTGTCAGCCTGTGGGGATTCTGGTTGCTGAAGTCTAAGATAAGCCCCTGCTTTTATCTTCTCCCTCCCACAGGATCTACTTCCAGCAAAACTGTGAGGAAAACCCTGCCTTCCCCTCTCTTGTGCTGACTCTCCTGTCTTACCAAAGAGAGGCAGCCCCCGTGGTTGCTATGGCAATTAGGGTGAGGGGGTGGGGAATAGCGTACTGTTTGGCTGGGTATGTGGCTATGAGGGGCCCTGGTACTAGAATCTCAAGGCTCCTCACCATCCCCATTGGCATGTTTGGAATTTTGGAGCAGCTCTTGCTTCAAAGGTATTTTCAGGAAGGCCACATCCGTGGCCCAGGTCCTTCATTATAATATGCATCACAAAGACACTAAGCTTTAGCAAGCAGACTTCTGTGGATTAGAAGGCTCCTAATGTCCCAAGTCAAGGAAAAGAGATGAGGGAATGAACGCAAAGAAATCACTAGTGAGACAAAGGTTAGAATTAGAATCTTAAAATCAGAAGAGACCTTCCTTAGATGACATTGAACCCCATCCATTTTCTAATGTAGCCTTCACAATATCCCTAAGTTCATTCAACCTCTGCTTAAATACTTTCAGTGGCAGAACACTCATTATTAATTTATTATTATTAATTAATTAATTTATTATTATTATTTATTAATCAATATCGTTTGTCTATGGCAGGTAGGTGGTGCAGTGATACTAGAGCTTGGGCCCAGAATCAGGAAGACCTGAGTTCAAATCCAGCTTCACTTACTAGCTGTTGTGATCCTGGGCAAGTCACTTAGCCACTGCCTGCCTCAGTTTCCTCAACTGTAAATTGGGGATAATAGAATCACCTACCTTGTAAGATTATTGTGAGAATCATACGAAATAATGCTTGTAAAGAGCTTCATACAGTGCATGGCATGTAGTAGGTATTATATAAATGCTTATTCCCTTCCCCCGCATACAAAGCCACCTTACTGTATTATCTTCCAACTTGTGTTTCTCCATATCAGTAACAAAGAGGACACAAGAGATTTAGTCAAATATCTTGTTGAAATCAATACCTCATATCTAGAGCATTCTTGTGAAACCTACCAGTTTAATTACTATCAGAGCAGGAAATTAATTTAGCCTAACTCACTGTAAATGAATCCATTCTAACTCCTAGTGATCACCTCTTTTTTTTCCTGCAAGTATACACTAAACTTCTGCTTAATGATATATTATAGCATTTTCTGGATATGAATATTATATTTCCTGGCAACATTTTGGAACATACTCTCTCCCCCCCATTTATTTTTTAAATGGAGGAGGGTACTTAATCATTTTAAGCTTTCTAAGACCTCTCTTATTCCCTGTGATTCCTCAGGGATTACTAATAGCAATGCTTTGACCACACCTGCAAGTTCTTTCAATGCCTTGACTTGCCATTTTTTCTAGATTTGGATTTTTTATCTTATCTAAAGTGACTAGAGACTTTCTAGAGCAGCTAAGTGGCACAGTGGATAGGACTTAGGAAGGTATGAGTTCAATTGTGGCTTCAGATCCTTACTAGCTGTGTGACCTTGAGCAAGTCATGTAAACCTGTTTGCCTGAGTTTCCTCATCTGCAAAATGATCTGGAGAAGAAAATGGTCAACCGCTCCAGTATCTTTGCCAAGAAAACCCCAAATGAGGTCACAAGGAGTCAGATATGGCTGAACAAAAAAGATTTTGACCCTGGATTCATATTAGGTTGGCTGAGCAAAAACTATTAGATTTCCCTGGTGAGTCTGGCCTCTTCACGTAATCAACAGTTCACCACTATCATTACTCAGTTTAGAGCTCTGCAGATGCATTCATCCCCAGAACACTCCCTGCAATCTAGACCTCCAATCTGAACAAAATATTAGTCTGTGAATATCTGTTCTCTCACTGTAACCCCTTTATCAGTTAAAGAAATGATAGGAATTATAGCTTTTAGTCTGTTGAGAGGATGGACTGAAGGATCACAGGAGACAGAAGTCTGGGAACTTTGGAGCCCTGGGGCAGGATGGTAGAGGTTTTAAGGGAAAGGTCCAGCTATCCCAAACTATCATCATGGGCACCAGCTCCCAGACCCACTCAAGGAGCGACCTGCCTGGACAGAATTTGCTGGCCCGCTGAGAGAAGCAAATTGATCCTCTTTGTTTCTATCTTCTCTCCTCTAGTAATGATTACTCTTAGAGCTTGTTTATAGATTGTCTACAGTTTTATGATGAGTTTTGTTTCCAGATAAAAATAAGTTTATTTTCATTGTAGTCTGAGTGCTCACTATAAATGAATGGACCACACTGTGGGGGAAGGACAAAGGGAAACCTTTGGACAAATTGTCTCAGATTTAACAGAGGCTTATGTTGAAGCTCTCTATCTCCGAAGACAGGGCAGTTTCATCGTCAAATGCACCTTGTTCTGTCACCCTCCCAGTGACTCAGGGGAGGCTTAGTAGCATACTCGGTGCCTTGGGCCCAGGCTGATCTTCCTGCTCATGGAGAGTTGTGGGTTGAGACACAGCTAGGGAGACCTAACTTACTATAAAAGCTTCCATCTTTTAGGTACTTGTACATCTAATTACCAGTGTAGAGAGCAGAACGTGTACATTCTACATCCCTGCTGGGGAGAGGTGCAAAATGAGAGTTTGGAAAGGAACTAGGGGATAATTTGCTAGTTCACAGCCCTTCTCACAATTCACACAGAATTTTTAGTGCTCTCCCCCTCTTCCTTGCTTTTAATCTGTCAGAGAAGGTGAGATCAGCTGGCACAAAACCATCATCACGTGGTGTGAGAGCAGAGAACTGAATCGTACCTCTCAGAAACAGGAGGGACATTGTCTTTGCTTAAAGGAGAGATATGAGTGAAGTTCTTCCTTTTTCATCTCTCAGTTCTCTGAAAGATTTCAGACCAGGGCCATCCTCTAGGTTCAAGGTCATTGTCTTTCATAATGCCCAGGCCTACTCTGTCCCCAACATAGCTTCTTCTGACAGCCCTGGAGATGGTGTAGAGATAGCACTACTTTCTAGAAGGCATCCTGGGAGGTAGGTGACAATCCATT
Source organism: Notamacropus eugenii (assembly GCF_028372415.1). NCBI lineage: Eukaryota > Metazoa > Chordata > Mammalia > Diprotodontia > Macropodidae > Notamacropus > Notamacropus eugenii. The sequence continues at coordinate 463,853,964 of NC_092873.1, read as the reverse complement.
GGTTGGAGAGGGGAGGAGATGCCCAAGACACATAAGCTGTGTTCCCAAGACCCCTCTGTGGGGCAGGATCCAGAACTTAGCATGCAATTTGATCAATGCCTCAGTTTTTCCTTCTGGAAAATTAGAATGCTGCTCATATTGAAATAAACCTTTGCCTCTAAGTGAATGCTCTAAATTCTTTTGGATAGTCTCAAACTTTTAAACTGTCATATGGGGTAGGTTCTAGCTAAAGGCATTCTGAGAGTGTCTAGAGGACTGTGATAAAGGAACTGTTTTCTCTTTCCCTTGGCAGCACCTTTGTTCATGTCATCATTCATGGATTCATCTCCCTAGTTTCTGTTGGTATTTGGCCTCCCTATCTCTAGTTTGTCCTCCTCTAATCCATTCTAACTATAGACCATTGCAAGATGACCCATAATGGACAACCCTGAGCATGTCACTGTGCTCAAATATTTACGGGGGCTCTCTGTTATTTACCTGATGAGATCTAAACTCTTCAGATGGCAGGCATTCAAGGTTCTTCAACATCTAGCCTTATTGTCCCTTTCTGTCCTTTATGCAGATAAAGTGGTATTTCCCTTTCACCATTTCCCTTTGAAACCATTTGTTCCAGTGAAACTAGACTGTTAGTCTCAAATATACCTTATGTTTTCCATCCTGATGTTGCTTCTTCTACCTGGGGCACTTTTTTTGGCTGAAACACTTATACATCTTCGAGGTCCAACTCAAAGGCTACCTGCTTTCTCCTGCCAACAGTCATAAATCATGTCTTCATTCATCTTCTTGTTTAAAAACAACACTCTTGTTTCTATTTTTCCTTATGGCATTTATCCCATTCTGGGCAGAAGAGTGGACTTGGAGTGAGGCAGACCTGGGTTCAAATGACACTTTATAAATTTATTGGGTGATGCTGAGCAAGTCACTCAACCTTGGTCTCTGCATCAGTAAGATAATAGCAAGGTGTTTTGGTGTTCTTGTGTGGATCACAGGATCACAGATTTTGAAAAATGAAAGGGACCACCTTGACCCTCTCATCCAATCATACACAGAAGGATGCTCTGCTACAGTGTAGCCAACAAATGAAAATCCAGTCTTCACTTGAAGACCTCAAAGGATAGGAGACCTATCAGCTCTTGAGGCAGCACATGCCACTCTTGGATGCCTCCATCGACTGCATAGCTTTTTTCTTGGTATCAAGCCTTAATTTGCCATTTTGTCCCTTGTTCCTGGTTCTGCTCTCTGAAGCCAAATAAAACAAATCAAATTTCTCTTCTCCATGAAAATCTTTTCCATACTTGAAGCTTTTATCAGAACTTCCCTTGAGCCTCCTCTTATCCAAACTAAACATGCCCCACTTCCTTCGTCTGGTCAAATGAGATGATATATGTAAAGAACTTAGCAAACAAAACACCATATTAATGTTGACCATCATTTTGTTATTATTTCAAATTCACATTCAACAAACATTTATTAAGCATATGTCATGTGCCTTGGTATTAAAGATGGAGAAAAGAAATCATCTGTATCTTCAAGTAGCTTAGATTTTAATGAAGGGATAAAAATGAATACTAAAAAAGTAAAGACAAAGTAATCAAGGATTATTTCAAGAAGATAGATTAGCAGGGGGGGAGGAATCTCAAAAGACCTCATCTAAGAGATGGTATTTAATTTGCGTGATATAGTAAAAAGAGGAAGATTTATCACTTCTCTGAGTCTCAGTTTCCTCATCTATAAAATAGGGATAATATTGTTTGCACTATCTACTTCACAATATTGTCACAAGGCAAATGCTTTATAAACACTGAAGTACCATATAAATGTGAATTGTTGTTATTATTGTGCATCTTTCCTCCTTAAATAGATTATGAACATCTTGGAGAAGGTGACTCTGGCTTATACATTTTTGCATATCCTTGCAGCGATAGAGAATACTTCTTAAATTCTTTTGTATACCCCTAAAGATCCCAGCTTCATCTCTAGCAGGCTCTCAAAATATATGTCAATTACTTATTGATTAATTTTTGTGTACTATAAGTTACAGAGTACCTTGGAGGAATTAGTGAACTCATCTCTAAAAAAGGGAGTGGTTTGATACCTTCATACTAGTTCAACCAAGTTTAGCATACTACATATTAAATGTAGATTATTTCAAATCAACTCCTTATAAGGGCCTTTCATAGGGAAGTGAGAGTGTGCTTGTTCCAGAAAGAACTCTGAGCAATAATTTAGAGGGTAGATGTTCAAAGCAGGCAGATGTCAGCTAATATATGGAAGAGCTTTCATATGATTGGATACATCTCAAATGAATTGGTTTGATTTGTGAAGGACTGATATCTCTGTCACTGGATGTATTCCTACAAAAGAGGAAATAGCAATTTGCCAGTGATACCAGAGAGAGGATTCCTGTATAGTTTGGAAAATTAAACTAGGTGAACTCCAAGCATTCTTCTGACTCATCTTTTTTCCCCCACTAAGGAGTATTAAGTATGTATCCTTAATGGAAAGAATTGTTTACTTTTTTGTACATGAATACACCAAAGATCTGAGTGAAAAATACCTCCGTAATATAGACAAAAATCCATCACTCAGTACATAAGCCTTGGACAGTTGCCTGAAACTTATAGAGTTAAGAAGCTTCCCTGCAGCCACACAGCTAATAAGTATTAGAGATATAATTTAAATCTAGGTCTTCATGATTCCATGTTTTACACTCTATCCATAGCATCATGCTGTTTTGTGCTGAGATCTTGTGGTAGATAAAATGTATTATGCTCAGTATGTATGAGATTCAGCTGTGATATGAAGCACAGAATTGTCATGTTGCTCTAATGTATTTAGTTCTCTATTCTTTCCCTAACAATCATTCCCAAAAGACATCTCTGAAGAAGAATATGCCAGTTGCCTTCAGGAAGCTGACTTCAAAAAGTGAGAGATGACCCCCAAGCAACCCTAATTTTCTTGGTACAAGATGACCTGGTAGAAATGTGATTGGGTGTTCATTGGCCCTGTATCCATTCTAGCCTCTAAGCCATGATCCAGGGGACTTCTGTGGCAAAGATGTCGCTAATTTCCATCAGCTGCCAACCAACTGCCACTGACTTAGTAAGCAAGCTAACCTAGCTGAGGTAACAAGACAGAAGGAGGGAGTGGGGGAGAGAGGGGGGGGGGAGAGGGGGAGAGAGAGAGAGAGAGAAGGAGAGAGACAGACAGACAGACAGAAAGGCAGACAGAGAGAGACAGAGACAGAGACAGAGAGACAGAGACAGAGAGACAGAGAAAAAGAGAGAGAGAGAGACAGACAGACAGGCAGACAGGCAGACAGGCAGATAGGCAGACAGAGAGACAGAGAGAGAGAGAGAGATGGCAAACCACCACTATCATCACCCTGACTCTGTAGTCAACTACCACTAATGGATAGGTACTTCAGCCTGTACCTTCTCACATGCCATTTTTAATCAAGATTCAGAAAAGAAAGTTCATCAACAAACTCCTTGGCACCTGTCAACTGGTTCAACATTAGAAACAGGTGGAATGTTATCAGTAGAAAAGATATTGAAGTTAATGCATTACCATCTGCTTTGCCATTGCACTCTGAGGACCATGGGACCTTTCCATCTAAGTTGCAGCTGAAGCCTCCTATGTTGTTGCCTCATTAGAATGTGAGTTCCTTCATTAGAGAGTTGCTTCCATTTTTCTGTTTCTTTCCCTGGTGCTTGGTACATGGTCAGCACTTAATAAATGCTTTTTCACTAATTCCCTAAAATCAGCAAACCTATCAGAGATTTGTAGAATTTTTATTTTTTCTTGCAATATTTACTTGCTCACAGTCTGGTGTATGTTATGTTGTATGATCATATAACAATTTGTAAGGCTGGTATAGGTAGATGTGATAGATAGCCATCTGGCTGTGATATCTGCCACTTCACTGATTAGGTGGTTTAGTGGATAGTGAACAGGTCTAGAATTAGGAGTACCTGAGTTCAAATTCAGTCTCAGTCACTTACTAGCCATGCAGTCCCAAGAAAGTCACTTAAACTTTGTCATCCTTAAATTTCTTCATCTGTAAGATGGGGATGATAATAGCACCTACCTCTGAGGACTGTTGCATGGAGAAAAGAATTAAACGATATTTATAAGGCACTTTGTAAATCTTAAAATGATATATAATTGCTATCATCATAATCTTCATTACCACTTTAATTGATTTAACTGCTCCAGAATGGTATCCCCTTCTCCCCTCACCAGATGTCCATGTGTGTCCCTCTCAAAGGAGTATTTTCACTTGAAGAGTCCAACTCTACCTAATAGAAGAGTAACCAATGTTACACAACCAGCTGATGTCCCCTGTTAGAAGGTGGTTAGGCACAGAATTTAAAATAATTGCAGAGGCTGAAGAGAAAGTACATTGTAGCAGAAGAAAAGCCAGAACATGGAAGCCCTCACTTTCCAAAGATGTCAGCAGCCTCTCCTTGTACGTGAATTTCATTTAACGAAACATGCTTTCCATTGTTCCCTAGGAAAAGAAAAATGTTCTTTTCAATTCCATTCTCAGTACAATCTAAAATATTTTAGTTATACTGTTGTGGTGACAATCTTCTTTCCTCCAACAACTCAACATTTTATTTATTCCCAATGAAAATATACTTAAACCCAAGGGCTTTGTTTGTGCTTGAGTATCTCTATCAACTATTTGGATAACAATTAAGCTGTTCCTGCAGAGAGGCTCTAATTCTTTTTAATTATTAAAATTACTTGCACTTCATTGTGCCCCAAATAGGTGGCATGGGGTGAGATATGACTCAGAAGTATTAGACGGGATTTTGGTTTAATGACTCCCAAAGGTGAAAAGCATTCTGTTTTCTCTAGCAAATAGCTCCAATTCATCATGGAACTATTCAGACTTTCAATGTTTGATAACAGTTTATTGTTGCTACTTAATCGAACAGCATAATTGTAGGTTTGCCTTGTATGTGTATATAGGAAACTATCCATTCAGCGCTCTTTAAAAAATATATATTTGACATCACAAATGATAGACAATATACTTGTCACTCACCTTTATAGCTTTGGAGTCAACACTAGGAAGGACTGGTTAATATTTGTTATTTAGGTGACTTGTTAAATGGATGAACAAATGAAATGACATGCATGAATCATTTGCTTGAAAGAGTTCTTGGTTTTGTGAAGATTTTTCCTCTTTCTCCCTATCTCTGTGACCAAATATCTTTCCCCATGTCTGGAAAAATTCCCTTGTGGTAGTTAAATGGCATAATGGAAACAGCACTAAGTCTGGAGTTAGGAATACCAAGTTCGAATCCAGCCTCAGACACTTACTAGCTGAGTGACCCTAGGCAAGTTGCTTAACCCTATTTGCCTCAGTTTCCTCACCTAAAATGAGCTGGAGAAAGAAATGGCAAACCATTCCAGTATCTTTGCCAAGAAAACCTGAAATGAGGTTTTGGAGAGTAGGACATGACTGAAAAATGACTGTAATATATGTGTGTGTGTTAATTTCATAATACATATACATACATACATGTACATATATGCATGTGCACACACACATCCTCAGGTTCCTCAACTACAAAATGGGGATAATAATAGCAGCTACTTCCCAGGGTTGTTGTTAGGATCAAACTAAATACTTGGTTTCTTCTCTCATTCTTCCTTCCTCTTCCTTGTTTTTTCTTAGCCTCTTCCCCCTTTTCCTCTCCCTTGCCAAAAAGTAACCTGATGATGTTGGAGCTTTATGGCTCTCATTGTTTTGCTCTTGTATGGAGGTAAATCTATCAGTTGGATCTGGAAATTCCATTCAATCAGTCAGTACGCTTGGTAATACTGAATGCCTCAGAGGCTTTACGTCCTATTCATTGTATGACTATGAATGAGTCCCTTACTCTCTTTGGGCTTCAATTGGACTAAATGACCTTTAAGTCTCTTCTGCCTCCAATGCTTAAATGAATCTCTGATTAGATTTATCTGTAATTGCAGATAAATATCATCAAACTTCTTGGGAACTGAAGCCATCAGGTTCCCTTCAGCCTCTTGGGGATTAAGCAGCTGACCAAGAGGTCTCTAGCTGATATGCTAGCTTCATGGCAATGTTATGGTTATGATCCCAGCAATGAGAGGAATAGATTCTTTCAGCAGGTAGTGGATTCTCCTTCACTAGAGGTCTTCAGGCAACAGCTGGATGACCCCTTTATCAGGGATGCTGCAGAGGGAATTGTTGATCAGGTACAGAATGGCTTCTGATGTCTCTTCCAACTGTGAGGTTCTGGGCTCTTGGGATTTTGTGATTATCTTTGATGCATATTGTTGTGATATTGTCATGTTAGGACATTGCCATATCAATTATGTCAGCCCACTTTACTTTCTTATTCAGCCCACAGTAGTTAGATAGATGAGGTGAGTGGTATGAACATCGATTAGGGATGTTTTCCAGTATGTGGTTTACTTCGTGCCTGTGGCCATTTGCTGAGTGTCTGATCCTAATAATGCCAGCATTATGAGTCTGGGCCCCCGTATGGGCCAATTAGCTTTGCTCTGTTCCTCAGGCGTAGATTATGTTTCTATCCTTGGCTAGCACTCTCATAAGCACATATCTTGGTCAGGAGGGGGACCAACTGAGAGAATATGTGGGTGTATGAATGCAAATCCCTCACCACTAGTAGAAAAAGTGACTTTAAGCCCATGTATTTGTGTTAGCTGGTTCTTATCATGTGAAATTTCCCCCTTGAGCAATCCTCATTTCTTCCCAGCTCTCCGAAGCATAGTTTGGGTAAGATTCTTATAATGTTGCAATCACAGGGCACCATTAAGCCGCTAAAGCATTTTGTTGGATGTCCTGCCAGGCACTTATCAAGTATCTTCAAAACATGTTTCTACTTCTAAACCATTTTTTTTGTAACTACTGATCATCCACCCTCAGTCTTAAGGGTGATAATACTATCTCTTTCATCTGCTCTGATCGGGATGAAGAAGTAGGGACAACTCAGTTACACTCAGACAGGAAACTCCCCAGCTTAGTCTCAGGATAGTTCTTTTGAGTGGTACTAAATCCTGTTAATCTAACTCCTTTCTGCTGCAGACACAGAATGCTCGAATAACACAGTTATTAAGTGCTCATTGTATGCCAGGCACTGTGCCAAGTTCTGGGAATACAAATAAGGAAAGCAAGTCTCTGACCTCAGTGAGCTTCCATTTTAATGCAGAAATATAACCCAGAAATGGGAGGTAGAAAGGGGTCACAGAATTGTACATATATTGGCATATTTTGGAAATAGTCAAGTCATGAGGAAAAGACATCCTTCTGAAAAAGATAACCCAAAAACTCAACTATAAGATCCTTGGTGGTTCCAGGGACAGATCAAAGTTTTGATGGATGGAGGATGAGGAAGGTGGAGACAATGGCTAGGGTGCATGCAGGCAGCATGTTTCAAAAATGACTGGGAAATAAAGACCAATAGATACCCCACTCTCCCCATAATACATTGTTAAGATTCCACTATTCAGATTAGAAATGATGGGTTCTGAGGAAGATAGACAAATTCACAATATTAGGGAGGGGCAGCTGGAATCCCCAAAAAGCATGTTTACTTTTCCCTGGGTCCTATTATTCTGTGAGCAAAATCCTATAGAGTTTCATACAATGATAACCAGCTTCACTTAAGCAGAAGCAGATAGACAGAATTTAATCACCGGTATTAGAGTCATGCTCACTGCTGAGTATTCTAGGAGGATACTTAAGTCTAATTTCCCTATGGGATAAGTAAAAGAGAGGAAGAGAGTGATCAGTTGATGAGATCCCATCTCAGTTGAGAAACTACAGGTGTCTTTTGTTCTTCATCTTCCACTTGCACCTTAACATTTTCTCGGTTCCAGGAGATTTGACAGCTGCCTAAACCAAGCATCCTTTCATCCTTGGGTGGTGGCCAAGGGTTTTATTGAGTATATGCGGCTTTTTTAACCACCTGTCACACATCTGTCCTATATGCCAGCCCTTTATAGCTGACACAGAGTGAACATGACACAGTTTTCAATCTTAGGGAAGATAATGCTCTTTTCCAACTGAGCCTTTGAAGCTTTGAGTGTCAGAATTTGCATTAGTAATGGGGGCACCACAGATGGTGATGTTGATTGTTCCATTTTCATCCTTTTATTATCCTCAGTCCTTTTATCTATGTTTCTGTTATAGAGTTCATTGACACAGGTGATGGAGAATCCCTGGACAAAGCATAAAATGTATTACACACTGATATAGAGAGAAATTTGAATTCACAAAGAGAGCAGAGATTCTGTTCTCACAAATGAGCCTTTCTGGTAAAATGAACCTTGTTCTCCTAACTTTCTTGCTACCAAGAATATGGTCATACATGAATGAAGGCAGGTGTAACTGATACATGTTTCTTGGTTCTGATTTTTGTTTTTGTTCAGAAAATTGAGAACTGTATGGTCATTTAAAATACAATGATTATTATCAATTTTTTTTGTTCTAGTGACATGGCAATGATTTTTAAAAATTCTATTTGCCTTGGGCTTAAAGGCCATCTACTCTAAACTCTGTAATACACAAAGACTGTAGAAGTGTGATGGCAGCATGAATTTTTTCATTTAACCAGTGGAAACACTGAGATTTGGAGAAGATGAATGACTTGGTCAGTGGTCACACAATGAATGCCTAACAGTGGCAGGCTAGAACTGAGGTCTCCTCAGGTATAGTACAGTGTTCCAACTATCTTAAACCTGAATGTATTTATTGGCAACTTTGCTGTGGGAAATTAATGGAAGAAAAAAAAAGAAGGTATAAAGGAAGGAAGGAAGGAAGGAATGATCAGACAAAAGAAGGAAAGGAGATAAGCAAGTCATTGGTAGGAACTGGGAACTTATTTTCATTATAAGGTGGTTAAAAAAATTAACCTTATATGCTGACAATTTTTTCTCATACAATGCTGGAGAAATTTCCTTTTGAATTAATACTTTGAAAATAAATTCAGTTACCAAGTTTTACCTAAATCACTCAGAGATGTTTTCTTACAATAAAATGATCACTTAATGGAATAGCAGCCCTAAAGAAGTCAGGATGGAATTCTGTTCTAGCTAACTTAGGAGGTAGGTGTGTGTGTGTGTGTGTGTGTGTGTGTGTGTGTGTGTGTGTGTGCGTGTGCGTGTGTGTATGTGTGTGTGTATGTGCATGTGTGTATGTGTGTGTGTGTGTGTGTGTGTGCCCTCTCTGCCTCAGAAAAAAGAAGGCTAAGATCCACAGGCTTCATGTTATGATAGCTTGTTTCAGTCACATTTGAATTTTTTTAAACTAGATTTTTTAAATGGTTTTTAACTGAAGGCAGTATGGCACAATGACTTTAGAGTTAGAAGACCTGGGTTCTGCCTGCCTGTGACCTTGGCAAGCCATTAAATCTCTATGAGCCTTGGTTTCCTCATCTGTAAAATGAGATGGTTGGACTAGATGGCTCCTGAGGTTCCCTCCTAGTTTTCCACTCCTATGACTCTTGGTTGTCCTATATTTATTTGCCTATCTCCCATGACTTTGTCTTCTTATCTTAGCAGTCTGCTTCATTTAACCCAATTCCAGTCTCTTCCCTTGATTTTACTTTTACCAGGACTTTTTCTCCCTCCTAGACCTGATGTCTCTTGGATAATGAGCTTCATTTCTTAACGTTTTAAAGGATAGAACCCAAATAGCTGAATGAGTTTATGGGGAGTACCCTTGGTCCTGTGTCACCAGACATTCTATTGTGAGTACTCCATTAGGCCAAAACTTTCAACACCAGGGAAGTGTCTTATGAAAGGACATTGTGTTGCATCTCTGAGTTTCCTCATGGCTACCATACATTAACTCTCTATGAAAGATAGTTGCAAACCAACACATCTTATCATTGGGCAACTTATTCATACCAAACTTTATATATTCTTTGCTTCTTTATGGTTTTAGACTCTTAGCATTTCCATACTTGTTTCTCTCCTCAATATCTTCTCCAGATTTTTTTTCTTTTCTCTGTATACCCCTTACCTACCTACCTTGTATTTGTTCCATTGCCTGCTTCTATGAATTTTGTGTTTCTGACTCCTTCTTTTGTTCTCCTTTTTTACTTTCCACCTTATCTCTAACGAGGCACACAGCTATCAACAGGAACTCCTGTCAAGACCTGGCTATTATTCACCATTAGCTCTTTACTTTCTGCCAAGCATCATCAAAACTTGACACTCAATCTAGAACTGATGTTTTGAGGGGTCACTGTCCTCCTCATCTGTCCTCTGTCTGAGATTGTTTGGTCATGGGTCTCCTAGAAAATGGAGAGATGACCTCTCTCTTCTCCATGCTTTTTCTACTACAGCAAAGAACATGGTTGCTATGGAAATTAGTGACAATAATAATAAGGCCTGTGAGTGCTCTCCAGCAGAAAGGAAGTGAGCTAGAAGACCTGAACCTTGCAGGAATGGTCTTGAAAACCGCATATCCACTTCAATAAATTGATGTTCTTTTTCTCCAGTTTAACATCTTGTGGCTCACCCATTATCAAACTCTTGATTTCTGACCATAGAGAATACACAAATATACAGACACACACACACACACACACACACACACACACACACACTCAGAGTAGCCTTTTTCAGGCGTGTAAATGCATGCATAAGATCATAGTACTAGAGTTAGAAGAAATCTAAGAGGCAATTTAGTCCCCCACCACCTTATCCTATTTCCCCATTTTACAAGTGAGAAATCTGAGGTCCAGGGAAGGTTGTATCTTGTCTAACATCACAAGCTAATCAATCAATAGGCATTTATTAAGCACCAACTATATGCCAAGCACTGTGCTAAGCATTAGGTAGATAAAAAGAGACAAAAGATTGTCCCTGCCCTGATAATATTTTGTCTCTTTTTATCTATCTAGCGCTTAGCACAATAGCTGGTAAGGGTCATAGTCAAGATTTGAAGCTAGTTTCTCTGACTCCAGTACAGTGATTTTTCTTTTGTACCATACAGCTCATCTGAGTATCCTAACATAGGATATTGTATTTGGAAAGTAAATAGTTTAACCAAAATGAAATAAGATATGTATATATAATCACAGACACATATATACATACAACACATATATGCATATACATGTATGTGTGTATATATATATATATACACAACATAAGGTCCCAATATTGTATTGTTTTTCGCCTGCTGATCCATGGCAATATTGAGGTCTGGTTTTTTTAAACATATCTCAAAGTCTGCCCACTTGGAGACAATGGTGTGTTGTTGCTGCTTGAGGAGAGCCAGCCAGGAAGGCAAGAGAGGATACTGCTACTGGAACAATATGTCTATGGTTCCTGGAAAAGCACAGCAAACCCCAGAAAAGAAGGCCTATTTTACCATCACCAGAAATTAGCTATAATGAGCAATTTACCTTGGTCCTTTATGTCCTCTTCAGACATTTAGGGTCCTTTGGGTTCCTGGGCTGTACCTACCCCATTTTCCTGATAATTCTCAAGCACAGCCCCACTCACTTCACTCCAATCAGAGATATCAGAGAATGATGACAGACAAGGGAAACAGTCCCTAAACTCTCAGCCACAGTAATCCACTGGATTCATTTTACAGGAAAGAAGTTCACTGAGTTGGACTAGCTCCCCTGATAGAACATAAAAACTAAGTAAATTATCGATCCAGGGTTCAAAACTCAAATTCTTTGGGTCAAACAGTAGAGGCTCTTCTGTAGGCCTGTCATGGGTCCAGCCCACATGAAATATGCCATAAAAACTGTAGCTTTTGATGCTCCATAGAGCCAAGAAAGGGAGAAGCTGAAGGACCATGAATTGTCCTTTCATCTCTCACTGGGTGCAGAGCTTGGAGACCCTTGTCTGGATTTGCTGCCCTCTTCCTTTTGCATTTAAGAACCAGGAGATCTGAGTGCAGCCCCCTCATTTGACAGCCAAGGTAATCAGTGGCAAGAGGGGCTCCGTAATTTGCCCCTGAGATCACACAAATAGTTGGTGGCAGACAGTACTAGAGATCAGGCTTCTTAAGAACCAATCCAGATCTCTGTGTGCCATACTTGTCCCCTTGAGAAATGGGCTTCAGGAAAGAGGGGGAGGGTTTCAAAGTCCAAACCACCACATATGAAATATGGGCAACAGAGATGGCAATAGCTTTTGCATTTCATGACTCCTCTGTAAATAACGTACAGGCCAAGTGTTATATATAGATGTACATTTGCATTCAGCTCTACCTTTTTAAGGGGTGGCGGATGCGATAGCAATATTTTTTTTCAGATGCCTCCTCTTGTTCACTCTTTCCCAACCTCACCCTCCCTTCCCCATAGATATTTTGCTTCCAAATGATTTTTCTGGTTGTCTCTGTTATTTATGCCTTTATGACTGTAAACAGTTTAATACAAAGGAACATTTAAAAAAATGAAACAAAGAGTCTTTCCAAATTGATTTCCAAATCAAATCTCACCCTCAGTAATTTGATTTGAAGGAAATGGAGAGCAAAGTATTCTAACAGGGCAGCCTTTTTGATAGATCATAATTACTCACACATGTGCCTAACCCTCCCTGTTTGGGGCTCCCAATTAGAAACTTAATTGAGTGAACAAGCTATTGTCATTGTCAATGGATGTCTGTGCCCTAGGTCTTTGCATCTCTGCTGCCATCTACCCACCTTGGAGGTGCCCAGTCCCTTTGCTCAGCAGTAACAACTAGGTATTTCTTGAGTGCCTTCATCATGAACATCACTATGCTCAATGTAGGGCACACAAAGATGGGTTCATGCCTTTCCTGCCCTCAAGGAGCATGTGCTTAAATAGAAGGAGCATTTCTAACGCATGCAAAACAATTACAGAGCAATATCAAGCAAACTGTAATTAAATGCTCACACTTTTTAGGCAAAGCTTAAAAAGAAGGGAAAGTCCAGTGGAGGCTCAAGAGCTTTGTGGGGACAATGGGAATTTAGATGGGTCTTGAAGGAAGGGCAAGATGTGGCAAGGCAAAGAGGAGGATGAGGACAGCATAAGCAAGGGCCTAGTGGTAGGGACAGGCATCATGGCAGCATTGAGAATGGAGAGTAGTCTACTAGGTGATTCCTAACATTTTGCAGGAAAAACCTGGTGACAAATTGAATATGGGAGATGAAAGGAGAGGGGAGTCTAAATTAATATGGTGCTTGCTAGCTACCCATAGAAAAGCTTTAAGTGATAATGCTAATACTGATAACTAGCATTTTGGTGGTACTTTTCAATTTGAAAAGTACTTTACAAATATCACCTCATCTTATCTTTACAACACCCTCACAAGGGAGGGACTATTATTGTCCCCATTTTACACTGGGCCAGTCAGAGGTGTAGTGACTTGCCCAAAGTTACACAGCTGTTAAGTGTCTGAGGTGGTATTTGAACTCACATCTTCCTAACTCCGGGTCTAATGCTCGATCTATTGCAACACTTAGTTGTGTCTTTCAATGAACAAATATTTAATGGTAATATCATCTATGACATTAATATAGTAGTTGTGCAGATTAATGCATCGGAGGGAAATAAAGTTTAGGTAAAATATATGGTTCCTGTCTAAACACTGATAACTTTAGCATGATGGAGTGGAAAGAAAAGTTGGCGTGGTGTCAGAAGATTTGAGTTATTGCACTGTCCTATGTAATCCTGGGCAAATCATTTTACTACTCTATGACTCCTTTTTGTTGTTGGTAAAATAATGGGAGTAGGACAAGATCGTCCCTCCTTTCCATCTGAAAATCTTGTGATCCCATTGTACAGGTAGTATTAAATGCAAATGCTGATATGACTCGGGGTCTTGAATTCCCATAAGAATCACATCTTACACAAAGATGGTGCTAATTCAAGTTTAATTTTGTCCCTCTCTGCTTCCACTCCCTCCCCCCAATACACAGTTCCTCCCAATAATTTGGGCTAGTTAAACACCCTAGCACCTTTTTCTTGTGCTAATTAGCTTTTTCCAACAAATGTTAATGAATGGTTCCACAAGGCTTTGTAGATGGCAGGGGCAAAGAGTAATATACAGAACCTAGAAACCAATCATTGGCCAATAGCAGAGAGGTCCTTATGGTTTGTTAGACTTGTTATATGCTCTTGAAATTTGGTTCCTTAAGACAATTGAAGGATCCAATGCATCTCCAAAGATTCAGGATGATGGACTGAATAACTGGAGAATTACTTTCACATAGACCTGTCCTTTTACTACCTGCAGTCAGTGCTATGAGTGGCTTTTAACCATGCTATTCTGCAGAGAAGGCATAAAATAAAATATTCTGTATTAAGAGTAAAGAAACTCATAACAGGTTTCCATTCACTGACAAAAATCAAGATGAATTCTCTAGGTTATTGGTGTCAAATAGAAATGGGCTGCTAAATCATACCATTGCAAATAGACTAAGAAAACCACAAACTGACATTGTCAATGTTCTGTTGCATTTTTATTTTGTTAAATATTTCCCTGCAGCATTTTAATCTGGTTCCAACCTACTGGGGAGTGTTTTGGCCACATGCAGCTTGGCCCTTGTGCTTGATACCTCCTGTGTAGATGATGCTTCTTTCGATACTTTCATGATTCAGTGACTTCAGTTCACCAACCCACCATGGCATGTCTTTTATACCTTAGTAGTCTCTCTAAGTTGCTGTGGCCAAAACAATTAGTTATCTTGATTAATGTTATCAATCTAAAATGAATCTTTTAATATTATTTCTGGTGTCGAATTTGTTTTAATTCTTAGTCTGGTTCTTGGATTTTGGACATACTCTCTGTGTTCTGGGGACCACACTTGAGGCCTCTTCCTTGGCAGGAACTTTCAGGTCAGACTTTGCTTGGCATTAGCATACCTTCGAGTCCTTTCCATGACAGCAGGAGACACTGGGATGGGACTATAGTGAAAGACGATGCATAATATGTTTGGGGCTTTACTTGAATTTCTCAATAATTTTCTTTAATCTTTAGCTTAACTTTGCCATCGAGAAGCATCATGGTCTAGTGCATGGAGTTCTGGAGCTGGAATCAGAAAGACTTGAGTTTGATACCTACCTCAGATCCTTACTAGTTATGTGACTATGGGCAATTCATTTAATTCCTCTGAGTCTCAGTTTCCTCATAGATAAAATGGGGATAATAATGATATCTACCCAGGGTTTTTATAAGGATCAATTGAGGCAATGGGTGTAAAATACTTTACTTACTGTAAAGTGCTACATTCATGTCAGCTATTATTTAGTTGAGTGGTGATCATAAGTAACAGGAATGTTAAGACCTTTGAATAAACAATGATACTTCCCCTTCCTTCCAATTCATGAGACCTTTTGACAGATGGAAATAAAAATATTTGATGCATACCAAAGCTAGAGGCAGTATAGAAATACCTGCTATATTGCAAAGGTACTGACATTGTGGTAACTTTGTAGAAGACTTTGTGCTGTGTATAGTATGTACTAGCAAATTTACTTTACTAATCCACCAGAATAAGGGTTCTTCAGTAGTAGGGATTATATTATATTGAACCATCTACACTCTTTTATTATATTGGTGAAATGCTTCTGTTTGGTGGTATCATTCTTGTACTTGGAGAAGAGATGAAGTTCATTCTCCAATGTAAGGATGAAACCTTTACTCTCAGTAGCATGGTGCCCAACAGACTAAGTTTACCAGAGATTGCATTGCCTCGAACCGTCCTATCCTTCAGCATTGAGGGGGAATGGGATCTTGAGGTATAACTTTGAAAAGAGGGCGTGCAGTGGAAAGAATACTGATCTCAGAGTCAGGAGACTTGGGTTCTTCTGCTACTTAATGATTGTGTGATTTTAGGTGTGTCACTAAATCTTATGGAGTTCTGCTCTGGAGAGTTGAGCAAATGAATAATATTGAAATTCCCACTATCAAATATATTTTAAAAAATAGCAAATTCTGTGAAAGCTCCTAGAACTCCTAAGGCAGGGTTATGCGACAGGATGGTAAGAGTATATATTATCCTGTTCTGTAGACACAGATTATATATATCAGAGACTGATGCAGGTTAAGCCATAGATTATAGGATAAATAACCAAGACTGTAGGTGATAGTTACATAAGTTCCCTATAAGAGATTCCCCTTCTTTTTGTCTTACAACTCTCTCAGGGTTTCTTTGCTTTGATTTCTCTCCAACTTTCTTCCCTATCCCATGTTTACTGCTTTCATAATTTTATTTCTTAATCCCCTTTTTTCCTTCCCTTCTTCATTCTCCGACTTTCTCTTGTCTCACTGTTCTCTTTCTCTCCATGCTCTTTCTCTCTTTTCTCTACCTCTCCTTTTTCTTCTCTCTCCTTGTTTCTCTTTTCTCTCTCTTTCCTTTTCTTTTTCTTCTTTCTCCATTCTCTCTCTCCTCTTTTCTATCTCCCATTTCTCATTCCTTTCTTCAATTTTCATCGTTATCTCTAGCTCTCTCTTCTCCTTTTCTTTTCTTTTCTTTTCTTTTCTTTTCTTTTCTTTTCTTTTCTTTTCTTTTCTTTTCTTTTCTTTTCTTTTCTTTTCTTTTCTTTTCTTTTCTTTTCTTTTCTTTTCTTTTCTTTTCTTTTCTTTTCGTGATTCTCCCTCCAGTTCCCACCTTTTGAAATCTACCTTGCTAAATGAGGAGAGGGGAAAGATATTTTCATTTACAGCAGCTCGTTTTCCCCTTGTGATGTGCAATAGTGTCTCCTGTCTGTGTATCCTAGGAAACAGAACTCTGGTTTCTTAAAGGGGCAGATGTGCACCTACTGTACATGTAGGGGCAAGGGAATGAGCGAGAAAAGAAGTGTTTCTTAATTGCACAACACAAGAAAAACAGAGCAGAGTGCACTCTCTGGCCTGTAACTTGGTAATTAGATGAATTAGTGGAATAATGACCCAATTTTCCTTGGTTTCTGCATGACTCCACCTATCCTTGAGGTCTCTCCTTATTTTTTCTTTCCCCAACCCTTCTCTTTTCCTACTTCAATTCCATTTCTCACCCTGTGTTCCATGCATAACTTGAGTACCTTTGTTCTTTTTCCCTTGTCCATCCCTGCCCCCATTTGTAGGAGAATGAACATTGTTCCCTTCTTTCTTTCTTCTTGATCTAAACCTATGATCCTATTATTCCTTTTATATGGAAAGTATCATCTATTTAATACCTGGAATCATAGAATCATCATCACCATTGCCACCGTCACTTTCAAGTTTACAAAGTATTTTCCTTATAGCAACCAGATGAGGTAGATAGCACAAATACTATCCCCATTTTACAGATGAGGAAACTGAACCTCAGAGAAGTCATATGATTTGCCCAAGGTTCTAAAGTAGTGTCAGAGAGGTTAGCATGTTACTCCTTTCAAAAAAAATATAGGAAAACAGAAGAAAGAACAATTGAGACTTTCCTGGCATATTCTGTATGGTAAGAGGATTTTTCCCCTGGATTTGTTTTCACCAATTAAATTCAAGGAACATTTATTTATTTAGCACCTATTCTGTGCAAGATCCTAGAATTAAAACAATTCCAACCCTCAATGAGCTTACCTTCTTCTGGGGTAGAGATTCTTTACCTTAATACCTCTGGGTTCACTAGATGGACAAAGGGGTCCATGACCCAAAAGAGATTAAGTGATCCTGCATCCAGAAGTCAGGCAGGGATGAGGGATATAAACTAATTCCTTAACCTGGCATTTAAGAAGTCTCACTCACCTTAGTTCTGATTTATCCTCTTTACTTTAACCTTATTTAATATTTCTTCCATTTTATTCATTCTGTCTTCCAACCAAATTGGGCTAGTTGCTGTTCCTGAATGTTTTCTCCAGCCTCTGCACATTTGTATGGACCCATGCCCCATGCCTTCCTCACATTAGTCATTTGAAGGTCTTCTCTTCCTTCAAAAGTCCCATTTAGTGCCACCTTCTCAATGAATCTTCCTTTTGATCCAATTGAAAGTGAATTTTCTCACATCGAATTTCCCTGAAACACTTCTTGGATCTCTCCTTTGCTCTTATCATATTTTACCTTTTACTTCCTTTATATATGTATTGTTTTCTCACCCTATGAGGACACAGAATATATTTTAAAAATATATTTGTATACTCTGCATGAGCACAGTGAACTGTATACATGCTCAATAAGTGTTGAATATTGAATGTTGAAATAACTAGTACTAAGTGGGCAAATGATGTTTACCATGAAGACTGGCCTCATTAGCTTATTGGTTCAGGTAGTTAGAGCACAGCATTAATGAGGCCAAGGTCAGAGGTTCAGCCCCCGTGTGGGCTAATTAACCGGGCTCCATTCTGTGGCCATGGACTGAATTTCTAATCTTAGTCAGACATCTTGATAGCATTGATTAGTTTTCATATGTGGTACTTGTTGAGACCATCTGTGTGGTTGAGATGTCATGTAGTGAAACAATGCAAGTCTGATCAGGAAACCTGGATTTTGGTTCTAACTCTTCGGATCACATAATGTGATTTGCTCCAGATGCTCCCTTTCCAATACCCACCTCCACCTCTATAGCTCTAAAATGACCTGCTTCTAATCAAGCTGAGAAGAGTAACCCTAATGTGATCTACAAAAGATTGAGAGGAACTGGAACTGAACTGACATATTCAGGACTGGCCTAAAGCCAAGTTGTGTGGTCTCTCTCCTCCAATCTCCAGTTTTTTAGTTTTCTTCACTCACTCAACATTCACTCAACCTCATCTAGGAAAAGCATTCTCATAGGGGCTGGGGATACAAAGAAGAAGACCCAGCATCAACCCTCATGTAGGTTACTGTCTTATGGGGAAGATAGGGTGGTCTCTGGTCAAAGATGGGATGTAGTCACCTATTAGGAGAAGTTCAAAAGGTTATAATAGTTCACTAGCAAAATCTTCTGGTGTGAGGGTGAAGGAGAATCTGGAAAACCTAAATGAGAGTCATATCATCTGAGCTGATCATGGGTGGGTAGGGTTGGAGGAGTAACGGCAAGGCAATGAGAATCCCAGAGAGAGGGAATAAATAGCATCCTCAAAGTCTTAAAGGCAGTAAAGATGAGACTGTGTTTGAAGGATGGAGGGTAGTGTGGTTTGGCTGGAATCTTTCCTGTTTCAGTCTGTTCCACTGAACCCCATTTTTCTAAGGCTTTCCTTTCCCCCATCCCACACACAACAACACTCACTGAAGTTGGGACATACCCTATAATTTGACATTTTCATCTCTTCTTTTTAAATTAAAACTTATTTTTTATGTGTATGCGTGTGTGTGTGTGTGTGTGTGTGTGTGTGTGTGTGTGTGTGTGTGGTTTCACTACTCGGCTAGTGACTATGCTGTTAATGGATGATAATAGGTTGATGTATTACATTTCCTAGATAACACATTTTAACAGGGACCTTCAGTATCTTAAACAAAAGGAGTAAATGATGTGTGGCTTTCCAGTAAGAGATGGGGGAAGAAATACTTACTGCATCTGCTTACATATAAAGTCAACCCTAAACTGCATTATATAATTAGGTAGGGCCAGAATGCAGTGGAAAAAAAAGTGGTTCAGTTATTGGCTCAATAGCCCTGTGGGAATCAAACCTTGTGCATTAGGTCGAGGAAAGTGAAGAATGGGTAAGAAGGTTAAAAAAAAGTAGAAAATGAGTATGAAAGAAGAAAGGAAAATTTTCGTGGATAGCAATATGGAAGAGAAGAAGCAAAAAATTTTTAAAAATTGATTATAAAAATCAGTGTTAATGAAAATTTAAGCTAAAGAGAAATAAAAATGGATAATATTGGGTCACATGGTAATAAAACCATATGTGAAAACACCTTAGCAATTCAAAAATCAGTTATTAAGCAAGCTCACCTATTTAGAGTATAAGTATAAAACAGCAAGGTAGACCTCTGAGCAATCAAAATCACTGTCATACAGTTCATGACTAAAGCCTATTAACTCATAAGTAAACCCAGCAGATCTTTTTTTCAGAATCCATCCCCTCTTACTTTACATATAGTTCTAACAAGAATTGTTATTTCATGCCCAAGGCCAAAGAAAATCACAAGAGTTAAAGTTAGGAGGGAGAAGATATTGTGCAGGAAGGCACATATTTCATCCTAAAGCAAATGACATCTGATCATCTAAAATCAAGGAAAGAGACAGAAAAACTGTAAAGAAGAAAGGCATCAGAACACCAAAATCACAGTAGTTTGAGTCACCTATGCCTCCATATCTTACTAGTCCCTGAGGACTTCACTAAAATATAGTATAACAATGTGTGCTCATAAAAAAAACTCTACGTTATCAGGAAAATAAATCACATTGACCGTATGCTATTTAAGAAGGCATGGAAGTATGTAATTTCCATGTCAGAGTTTTATAAAAATGATTAAATTTTAAAAATCACAATGGTTGAAAAGGAAAATCTTCAATCTATCTAGGAGATTCATTCCCAAGAGGTGCGGACACTTGAAGTTTTACCATCTGCTCAGATAATAAGATTGAATGAAGAAGGAAAAGAAGACCAAAAATAAGTAGATTTTAAAAATTTGGCTGAAAATCATTATAACATTTGCATATTTGACAACATTTAATAATAATATCTTGCATTTAGAGAGCATTTAATAGTTTGTAAATTTTTTTCACATGCATTACTTTGGGTGGTTTCACAGAGCAAAAGTATGGAACAGTGAGAAGAGCCTTGGGCTGTGTAGGAGTCAAGAAACTTGGGTTCTAGCCTTCTGTTAGTCATTCATCAACTGTTAAACCTTAACCATATCACTTGTTTTCTCTGAAATCCAACTCCAAAAAAAAAAAAAAAAAGTGTGGAAGAAGATGATCTCTGACTTCTGTTGGAAGCTCTCCCACTCTGATTCTCTGATATTTACAAAAGCTCTGTGAGCTATCAAGGGCAGGTATCTCCATCCCAGGCTAAAAGGGGTTAAATAATTTGCCCTAATGAGTATGTAAGCTAAGACTGACTCCTAGACTAATGTTATGGATAGCATGAATATATACATCTCTTTACTTCTCCAAAGGTCTTCCATACTAATGGGATTCTGGAAAATAAAGAGGGAATTTGGTAATCTCTTCAATAAAAGTAACTACAATATTTGGAGCATTCAATCTAATAAGATTATTAATGGTTTGTGTGTTGCTGGGCAGAGATATCATTGCAAAAGGTCGGTGGGAAGGGATGTTGCTAAAGATGAAAAAATGGAAATATAAACAGTGTGATATTCTCAAATTTGCACATCAGTTTTATGAAATGATTAAAAAAACCAGACATAGCAGCAGAAGAATTTTAAGAAACAACGTAAACACCAGCACAAAGATTTTGTGTGATGGAAATTTTAAGTCTAAAGCATTGTATCACTCTTGTGGCTATCCCAGAAAGCTCAGAAAGACTTCCTGAAGGAGATAGAAGCCTGAGGAGTATTTTGAATGATAGATGTTGGAATCTTTGCAACTCAGGTAATGAGGATTATTCCATGCAAAAAATTCTAGGTCTGAGGAAAAGGGATGGAGGCTGGAATGGGGAGAATGATGGAGCGGGGAAATCAAGTAATCCCAGGTGACCACTCTGCTGGTGCTTGGGAATTAGAATTCCCCAGCTTCAACGTAATTCCAATAACCTTGTTTCTTTTCCTTCCCTGCAAAGTGAAACACAGGTGACTAATTTTAGATCCACAGAGAATTGTTGGTGAGTCACTAAAGCCTAGGTGCAACCACTTATAGCTAGTATGAGTGTGGAGCGCTTTTAGACTGGTTTAACCTCAGGTGGGCTTCTTCCATTCATAATACACAGGGATAATGACCTGGCTCTGATAATATCTGCTTTCCCCCCCTCTTCTATCTGCAGCATCCTGGCCACAGCTGGGACCCACTTCAATACCCATGTGGACCTGAGGACTCTCCGGGCTGTGCGAGTACTGAGGCCACTGAAACTTGTGTCAGGCATTCCCAGTGAGTGTTTGGCTTTTTTTTTTCCGACATGTGAGAAGTGGGTTAATGACTCCATGTCACCCTAGGCATGCATTCAGTAGAGAGATTAGGTCTGAAGGAAATCGGGCTGGTCTTGAGTGAAACCAGGCTGTGAGCAAGAACAATTGTTAATATAAGCAGAAGCTAGAGCTTCGAAGTGCTATTACATGTTTTCAGGTTACATACTTGAATCCCTCCTTCCCCAAATCACATCTAAAATGTTAGATTAAACATAGATTGTTATATGTTACAAGAAGGCACATGAAACAACATAATGATTTTTGTTCTAATGATAACAATACTTTTTTTAAAAAAAATCATTCCTTTTTTAATGCTTTCCTAAAGGGCCTATATATGGAGGGGTTTTTCCCTTTCAAATCCCAATATACATATTAGTGTATCCTTCCAGCAGATGGGAGTACCAATGTCTATTGTCTAACAAACATTAAAAAAAATTAATTGATATTTTCAGTCATCATATCACCTATATTTCCGCTTGTGCTTCTCTCCCCACTGTCTCCCAGAGAGTTACCCTTTTTAACAAAGAATTAGTTGTTTT
The DNA here is from genome assembly GCF_028372415.1 of Notamacropus eugenii. Lineage (NCBI taxonomy): Eukaryota > Metazoa > Chordata > Mammalia > Diprotodontia > Macropodidae > Notamacropus > Notamacropus eugenii. The sequence goes on along the minus strand of NC_092873.1, from coordinate 463,831,456 downwards.
TTTTAAGCTGAAGAAAAACAGCAAACCTATTAATTCATTAAAAAAAAAAAAGATCTGCTCTTATCTACAGAGTTCCATAATTGTGGAGCCTAACTTGTGTAAAGGAACAGTGGGAGGTGACATCTCATGGCTCTTCTTTGGGGCCAAACTTGTTTTCAATAGCTTCGCAAATTCAATTTTGATATTTGCAGTTGTTTTCCTTTCCATTGATACTACTTTGGTCACAATGAATGTTATTTTCTTGGCTCTGCTTATATCCCTTAGAAATCAATTCACGTCCGTTTTTCCATTCTTCTCTGTATTTATGAAGCTTGTCATTGTCTTTAGTACAATAATATTCCGTTACATTTATGTCACGCTCTTTGTTTAGTTATTTCCTCAACTGATGGGTTCCTACTTTGTTTCTAGTGCTTTGGTAGCATACAAATGCTAATGTGAATGTTTTGGTGTATTTGGAGCTTTGGCTTTTTTCATTGGTCTCCTTGGGGTATATGCCTAACAGTAGAATCTCTGGGTCAAAGGGTGTAAACATTTTAGTCACTCTGCCAGTTGTCTGGCAAATACTTTCATCTCTCAGCAAAATCAGCTGTGTTACACCCAACACTGACCAGTGCTGCCTACTCTTCTCTTTAACCACTTTTAAGCCAGTCACCAGTTTTACTAGGCAAAGTCTTCTCAAACTTTAAAAGAAGCAAACTTTATTCAGTTTGTCATTAAGGCTCAATGCTCTATTTTTTTATGTGGTCAGTACATTCCAGGGGTTTATTATTAACAATAGAAACTCAGAGGTTAGATTGGAAGGATCTAGATGTTTAATAATACTTGTTGAATTCAGTTGAGTTGTATCATGTTTATACCATCAGGGAATGGTAGATAAAGGGAACAGACTCAGCTTTGAGGGGTGGTGTGGGGGTGGAATCCCTTTACTTGGCCTATTTGCTGCAGGATACAATCTAATAGATACAAGCATGCAATTCTCTGCTTCCTTCCAGGTTTGCAAATAGTGCTGAAGTCCATCATGAAGGCGATGGTGCCTCTCCTACAGATTGGGCTTCTTCTCTTCTTTGCCATCCTGATGTTTGCCATCATTGGCCTGGAGTTTTATAGTGGGAAACTACACAGGGCCTGCTTTATGAACAATTCAGGTAGGGTCACCAGGTGGTACTTACAGTATTTTCCCATGTGTCTGAGTCTCAGATACCTGTCATCTGTGGATGTTCCCCTTCATTCTATTCATTCAAACATGGGCAACAGCTAATCAAAGAGAAATAATACTATTTCTAAGTAAGTAACTATCCACATTACTTTTGCCTGGGCTTGAGTTCCCTTGTCTGTCATAAGATGTTGGACTCACTAGAGGATTTCAAAGCTCTAACAAATATTACAACTCATCCAGCATCATGGTGCCCACCACTTTCATGAGCACGAGGACAAAGAGTAGATTATATTTCTCTTGTCCTTTAAGGATTATAAAGTGCTTCCTCAAAACAACCCTGTGAGGTAAGCTTTTAAAGAAGAACCATCCACATTTTACAAATGACACAGGTCAATATGGTTAAGTGGTTTTCTTGAAATCACACTAGTGTTATTACTACTACCACTACTACTACTGCTACTACTACTATGAATGATAGCTAGCACTGATACAGCTCATACTTACGTGCTGGGTACCATGCTAAGAGCTTAAACATGATTTTATCTAATCCTCACACAAATGCTGAGAAGGAAGTGCTATTATTATACCTATTTTACAGATAAGGAAACTGAGGCAGAAAGGGATTAAGCAGGATTTGAATTCAGGTCTTCTTATTCCCAGTCCCTTCACTCTATCCCACTGCATTACCTAGCTGCCTTGAGAATCAATTTCAGAGCTTGGGACTTAAACCCACATCTTCTGATTCCAAGATCAGTCCTTTCTTTTCCCACTGTATCACATTGTCTATAAGGTCTACCTAGAAGTCACAAGGAAGATAATCAATAATGCTAAAGCAGTCCTATCTCTTGCCTATCTTCATTCTTGTTATTCAAATTCGAGGGCACAATTTCCCAGAAAGCTTCGGAGCCCATGATAGAAAAATCAATTTGTAGACAGTTAAAGGGGACTGTGAGGGCAGGCTTCAGAAAGGTCACTTCCAGAAGAGGACATAAAATAGGAAGGTATATAATCACCTTGCCAGGAATACAAGTGAAGTTGTTGTTTTTGTGTTTGTCCTGCGTTTTCAAAGAGGACCATGATATCAAGATGATGACATGACTTGCAGTTGACTTTGATTTGACTGAGGGAGGGCTGTGAAAGGTCACCAACCAACCTTTCCTCTCCTGAGCTGTCTGAGTTCAGTCGCCTGATATTCATTAGGACGACTGGAGATGGACCAGGAGGCAATGTGAAACCCTGGTCCTTTTAGGCTAAGGTCTTATCACATTCTCACTTTGAGTGAGAAAAGGCTTCTTTAAGTAGTTACTCAAGGGATGGCCCTTTTAATAAAAAACAAAAATCAAACTGGGAGGGGAAGACCCTTAGGGTTTCTGGGTAAAAGACAAAGAATTACTATTTAGTAATTGTATTCACTCCGTGGTGGGAGAAAACAAAAAAAGGCTAACCTCTTTTTTTCACCAGAGAAATTTACTGTTCTACCCCATCCCTTATTGTTTTCTGGGTTCACTTTTCAGCTTGTGCTCACTTGCCCGTGGTTTTTTCTCTTCCTACATGTCTGCAGGTGTGCTGGAGGGGTTTGACCCTCCCCACCCATGTGGGGTGCAGGGCTGCCCAGAGGGTTATGAGTGCAAGGACTGGATTGGCCCCAATGATGGGATCACTCAGTTTGACAACATTCTCTTTGCTGTGCTGACTGTCTTCCAGTGTATAACCATGGAAGGATGGACCACCGTGCTGTACAATGTGAGTGAATGGCTTTAAGTCTGAAGAGGAAGGAATAAAGTTGGGGATGAGGCTACTATGGACCAAGAGATCTGGGGAAGGGCTGGGGTAGCATGATTGTGCACGAGTTAGTCAAAGCTGAGTAGCAGTTCAAATGCCTCCACCTCTGGTTTTCTTTAATAGCTTATTAGACAGGAGATCTATTAGGGAATGGAATGGAAAAACATTCACTAAGTCGTTAGTATATACCAAGCATTGCTGTGAGTCCTGAGAATACAAATAGAAAATGCAGACAGTCCCTTCTCTGAAAGAACTTGTATTTTAATTGGGGAAGACAACACAGAACAATTTAGCGGCTGGGCACGTGATAAGCCCAAATGGTCCTTGGGGTGTGGTTGTAGGACAGATGACAGGGCCTGGAGACCCTCCATTTTACTGGAAAGATTGTAGTTGGTGACTCTCTGTTCATTGAAACAACAAGATTGGCCCCATGTTCCCTGTGGTCAGGGATCTGGAGGGACCCAGGCCCACAACTGTTGAGATCCTCGTGTTATCTGAGTAGGAGGTGGGCTTTGGGATCTGAGCACTGGGGAAGGGCTCCCTGCTCAGAAACTAGACATTAAAGACTGGTTTGGTCAAACCAACCCAGCAAGAATTTACCAAGCCCTATGATGCACTTGGCATAAAAGCATAGATTCAGCATGGCACAATTAAGAGTCCTGGGCTTGGAATCAGGAGGACTGGGGACAAATCACCTCTCTGACGCTTACCAGATGAGGGACACAGGGCTATTGAACTCCCGTGTGTCTCAGAGAGTATAATACAAGAAAAACCCACTGGATTTGGAATAAAGGACCAAAGTTTAAATCCTGCCTTTGTCATTCATTACCTGTGTACACTAGTACTGCAATAACGATAGTAAACCTGGTAACAATAATTAGCATTTATTAGCACTTTATGATTTGTACATTATTTAACTCTTCGCTGTTGTTGTAGTTGAGTGGTTTCAGTCATATTCAACTCTCTGTAACCCAATGTGGGGTTTTCTTGGCAGAGACACTAGTGGTTTGTTATGTCCTTCTCCAGCTCATTTTGCAGATGAGGAAACTGAGGCAAACAGGGTTGTGACTTGCCTACGGTCACACATCGAGGAAGTGTCTGAGGTCAGATTTGAACCTTTCCTGACTCCAGGGCTGTCATTTGTTTACTAAATTTACTAAATTTATTTTTACTGAATTTACTAAATTTAGCTCTTAGGTATCTCTATTTCCTCAACTATACAATGAAGAGGTTCAGCTACATGACCTCTAAGGCCCCTTTCAGTTATAAATCTATCATTTTATGATTTCTGCTCTTAATCTTAGTTTGCAGTTTGCTTTCACACCTGGGAGTTCTGTAATCAGATCTCAGGCCCTTTGCATATGTGATCAGCGTTGTGTTTAGGCTCTGTAGGTGATAGAAAATAAACATGAGAGTGTCTTCCTGTGAGTAGTTTCCTGTATACTTAGGGAGATAAGATACACAGATAAATGAAGCACTAGAGAGGGTTCCACAAACCAAGAAGATGTCTAGAGGCTCATGCAGGAGATAAGAGGTTATACTAGTTGGCCTTTAAAGGTCTCTTTTAATTCAGAGAATCTACGATTTTTAATTCTTTCATCAAGTGCTGCATTCCTAGGTATGGATTTGAGTTGGCTAAAATAAATGGTGCCTGGTCTGATCATGCAGGGCTGGCCCTGGAGATGGGGAGAATTGGCCATACCTGTGCTCTGGGGCAAGGCTGGTTGGGGACTGGTCATCTATCTGGGAGGCAGCCCATGGGGAAAGTTCTGGCCTACTGTAGCTAAAAATGACCATAGCCTAACATGCTGGATAAGGCAAATGCCCATTTGCATTTATTACAGACCTCATTTACAGACATATTTTCAGGCTGCTTGTTGTTCCTTTGAGATTTCAGTTTACCTTCACATAAAATTATAAGAAGGAGAGGCTCCAGAACAGTGTCCTGGATACATTGTGTGGCTGGGGTCAAAGTGGTGGCTTGGGCATGCCTGCTTCTTAGGTGAGGCTGGGGGTGTACTAGAACCAGCTCCACCCAACTCACAAGAGCTGATTGTTAAATTTTCAGCTCAAGAATTTAAAGGTTAGAAATAAACTAACACTACAAATCAGAGCCTGACATTGGTTTTGTTGATTGTTAAGATTTAATAAAGTAATGGGGAAAATGTTTATAATGTGAATTAACCTGAAACTATGTCTTGAGTATTCTTTGATTTTTGAGAGTTAGTTGTTAAGCATTTATCAGCAAATCACTGGGCCTATGAAAATATTTGACCTCTGATTTCAGTGGGAACTTGTGGTGACCAAAACTCTGCTCTGCCATCTTAGATCAGCATCTAATCTGCAGTTTATGGTTGTAAGCAGTCATTGGAAATTTAGAGATTAATTGATTTATTCAGGGTCACACAGCAAGTGTGTGCCAAGGGTGGGACTCTAGTCCTGTCCTTCCTGTCTCCAAGATGGTCTGTCTCTCTCGCTCTCTCTCTCTCTCTCTCTCTCCTTTCCACTACTTACACTCATTAAAATAATTGAATCATAGATTAAGAGGTGAAAGGATCTGTAACAATCATTTTTAATCCAACTTCCTCATTTATACATAAGAAAAGTCAAATTCAAAGATAATAAACCTATGGTTACTATACTGGAAAGCGAATGACAGAAGGAATTGTGTTTTATATGTCTGTGTGTTCTTAGTATCATATGAAATTGCTGATGAATGAATGCTGTTGGTGATAAATAAATGCACTCTTAGTCCTAGTTCCTAAGTCTGAACATACCTATTCTCCATGGAGGAACTGCATATCCTCATGAAGGGAAATACCTTGGAAAGGTGGGTGAGGAAAGACCAAGAAAGTGCCTTGCCCAGTACATGCAAGAAAACCATGTAGAGGAGGCTTTGTGAGGAGGGAGGAAAGGAAGGCAAGGGTGAAGAATCACATTGTCACAGTTTGTTTGACACATGAAGGATGTTTCAAGCAGGTTCTATTGCCCACACATTTTTGGAAATTAGAGTACAAGACCCTTCGTGGTTGGTGCTATTTATTGTGATCTATGAGTGATATGTTTCAATTACACATAGAGGCCAGTCCAAACGATGTGATAAATGTGTTAGGCAGCCAGCTTGACAGACAAGAAGTATTGCACTTGGGGATATTGGTATGAGCCTGTATAGCTATTACTCCAGGTGGTTCTGAGGAAGCAAGAACACTTCTGATGTATTCCTTTCCTATATCCTTATACTCCATTTTTCCTGACTTATCTCCACCCTTATCTGTCTATGGCTCCCTCCATGTGTCAGTGATTGACTGGGCTGATAGAGAGACAAGAATCTCTGTCCCCTTTCATATTCTTACCACTTCATAGTTGGTGTCTGGGCTAATGTGAACTTGGCCTGTGTCAAGGGAAGTATAGCTTCCACAAATGAGAAGGTGGACCCTCTGTACTCTGCTTTGATCAGACTGACTCTCAAATGCTGTGTTTGGTTCTAGGTGATACAGTTTAGGGTGTTGGTAAGCTGGAGATTTCAGAGGAAAGGAGCCGGGATGATGTCTATGAGAACCTTGAGTCTGTGACGTGTGACGACTGGTTGAAGGCACTTGGGATATTTACCTTGAAAAAGAGAAGACACAGAGGGAACATGTTAGCTATGTTCAAGTCTTTGAAAGATTTTATATACATATGTAGATGTGTGTGTATGTATACATGTTTACAAACATATACACATATATGAATTATTATATAGAACAGAGATTACACTTTCTCTGTTTGGCCCCAGAGGCAGAGCCAGGAAGGGTGGATGATGTTGCAAAGAGTCCCATTTCAGCTTTCCATAAGGACATTCTTCCAAGCAATTAGACCTGTCCAAAAGTGGAATAGGCTTCCTCAGGAAATAGTCAATCTTCCCTTCATGGATTTTTTTTAACAACAACATATAGCTCCTACTATGTGCTAGACACTGTGCTAAGTGCTTTACAAAAATCTCATTTGATTTTTCAAGCAGAGGCTAGATAATCAGTGTGGTTGGGTAATAATTCTTTTATAGGGATTGTTTTGACTAGGTAGCTGCTGAAGTGCCTCCTGATGTTAAAATTCTGTGATTCTACAATTTGGGACTAGGGAAGAAAGCAGGACAAACAAGTGTGCCTCTTTATATTGTCCTCTGCCCAGTGCAGCATTGATGGAAGCACGTTGAACTCCACCTTGACTGGAGGCTTTGCTCAAGTCCTTTGACCACTCCATGCTTTTCCTCTCTTCCCCCTTTTCTTTTTGGGTACCTGGAGAAGGAGGTTTGGAGCCTCTAAAGGAGGGGAGCAGAACTATTCTTCCTAGATTCCTGTGTTTGAAGCTGTCCATCTTTTCTGGGATCCTTGTCAACTCTCTCTAGGCTGTTTATTTATGGACCAGGTTAATTCATCTTTGAGACTGGAATGTTAGAAGAGTTAAGATTTTTCTTGGAGTTGTATGTAGGATGGATGCCAGAGTAGACCACTGACCCTTCTGAGTCTCATAGGGTTGTTCTCTTTAATCCTGTTGCTGGAATGCCTTTTCCTCAATGAGAAGAGATGATGAGAAGAGACAGATATAAAAATTAAAATTTCATTGGAATCATGAAGGCAAAAAACAGGTTCTAAGTTTGTCTTTGGCAATCAGGAATATTGTAAAGGTGGCAACTCCCAGTGGAATCAAATCAAAGAGGAAACTACCACAAAATTGAGGTCTTTGGTAAAGAAACTTCTATGATGTTAATGACAACAAGATGTAGAGGAAAGAGAAGTAGATTTGGAGTCAGGGAACCTGGGTTTGAAACTCCCTTCAAACACTTGTTAGGTATGGGAGCATGAGTAAGTCACTTAACCTCTATTAACCTTAGCTTCCTCTTTACTAAACAGGGGATACTTTATATTTGAATTACCTAGTTAACTGAGTTGTCATAAGGAAAGGATAGATAAAAGCCCATCATCCCCTAAAGGACATGATCCTCTCCCTATTCCATATGAGAAAATGAGGATTAGTTAGGGTGAGAGATTTAGCTATGGTCTCACAATGACTCACTATTCCAGCTACGACTGGATTGTGGTTCTCTTAATTCCCGGCAAAAGGTGTCACTCTGTAAAAGTTCTTATTCTAAATCTTTTTCCTTTCCTTTCCTTTCCTTTCCTTTCCTTTCCTTTCCTTTCCTTTCCTTTCCTTTCCTTTCCTTTCCTTTCCTTTCCTTTCCTTTCCTTTCCTTTCCTTTCCTTTCCTTTCCTTTCCTTTCCTTTCCTTTCCTTTCCTTTCCTTTCCTTCCCTCTTTCTTTCTTCTTTCCCTCCCTTCATTATATTTTAAAAATTGTTAACTTAATCATTAACAACCACAAAATTTTAATATATAAATAACAAGATAGAGGCTTATTTAAGAAACTGTGGACTTCTGTACGATTTGTTTTTAAAAAGCATTTTTGTGTGTATATATATTATATATTTCTTAAAAAATAAACTTTTCTCTCCATCCCTTCTTTTCCCCCACCTTTCTTTCTTATTTTATCCCTTCTTTCCTTTCACCTTGAAAAACTAATTCTAAACTATAAAGAGAATGAAAAAGCAATTCTTCAAGTTTTTTGGGGGAGGAGGAAGGGCAGGAGGTTTTCTATATTTGTGATTTCTACATTTGATTTGTATTTAAGATCCTAACATTACATGGTGGTGACAATGACAAAATGATCCCAGATGACCTGGAGTCCAGTTCTGGTGAAATGAAGGTCGATTTGAAAGTCAAGTCTTAGACTATTTTAGAACTTGGGAAGGAGATGTGGCATGTGGTGGGGAAACATATTGACCTAGAGTCAGAAGAACTGACTTCAAATTCTGACTGACAAATCACTGTGCGTTTCTGGAGAAAATGCTTATCCTCTCGGAACTTCGATTTCTCCATCTACAAAAGGGAGATAATAGAATTCACATTACTCATCTCACAGAATTGCTGAGAGGACATTGCTTTGCAAACCTTAAAGCAACATATCATTGTGAGCTTTTACTGCCATATGCAAAGTGCCTTTTTGTCTCCAAATGAAATAATCAACACCTGGAATTTATTGTTCCTGGGAATCCTTTGAGAGCTCCAGAAGGACCTGGTATCATGGAACATCAAAGAAGCTTGGCCCACAGTGACAGCGTTGCCATCCCCGTGTTCCCTACTTCACCCCTCTTATACAATAAGATGTTGATTACTAGATTCGGGAATTTAGGCTGTCATATCCTCCGTGCAGACTTCTAGGCAGGGAGAGAGCGATGATAGAAACTTTCCACCGTATCTGGAGTACTTATAAAGGACCACATGGAAGTGCAGCCTTACCCCAGCGAACTAGTTGATGTTCTTTGTAAACCTTGAAGGTCTATAGAAATGTGAAAGATTGTTACTGAGAGTTCAGGTGAAAGAACATCATTGTAACCTTAACCCTGTTTATCCCTTTGCCTATCGAGCTATATAATGATGTACCAGTGGGGTCCCTTCTGCGGTGGTACTGAGCTTGTATCTGTCAGCTCAGGAATAGCGCCCAGTTTACAAATTCACATAGAAGATAAGAACCCTGCTTAAGGTCACATAGATGGCAAGAAAGGGCATCTGGGCACCAAAACCAGATCTTTCGATTTTCAGATTAGTGCTCTGGCTACAAGATAAGCATTTGAGAAGGAGCTTGGGATTTTGGAAGAAGCAATAGGTTTGAAGTCAGAAGTCTTAGTTTCAGATCTAATCTGTGATTGTTACTACCTATATCACTTTAAACAAGACATAGATTCATAGCTTTAGAGGTGGGAGGATCTTTGTTGTTTAGTCATTTTCAGTCATGTCAGATTCTCTGTGACTTCATTTGAGGTTTCCTTGGCAAAGATACTGGATTGGTTTGCCATTTCCTTCTCCAGCTCATTTTACCAAGTGAGAAACTGAGGTAAATGGGGTTGAGTGACTTGCCCAGGGTTACAATCTAAAAAGTGTCTGAGGGCAAATTTGAACTAAGGAAAATAAGTCTTCCTGACTCCAGGCCCAGCAATGAGTCCAAGTCTTTTGTATAGTTGTGGAAAGGGAGATTAAAGAGGTTAAGTGAATTGCCTGGGATCACACAGTTAGCGTTTGAACCTTTGTTTATGGATTCCTAGTCTTTTTTAATTTTTCTTGGTTGCATCTGTATTTTATTTTAGGAAATGAAGGCAACTGAGGCACAGAGATGTTGAAACCATGTCCTCAAGGTCACAGGTAGTAAGCATTGGGGAGAGGGGGTTGAACCCATGTCCTTTGACTCTTGAGCAGGGGTTCTTAATTTTTGTATGTGTGCCATGGACTGCACTGGCAGTCTGGTCAAAGCCTACTGACCCCTTCTTAGAATATTTTTAAATGCATAAAACAAAATGCATAGGATTAAAAAGGTAATACAGTTATCAAAATATTGAAAAAACAAGTTCATGAGCCTTATGTTCAGAATTCCTGCTCTGGAGTCCATTTGATGACCTCTGCATCCCCTTGCAGGGCTAAATCTTATGATTTAGTTCTCTGGCATCTATGGTTTCATGTATCAAGCATAAGTAAAATAGAGTTGGCAATAAACAATATAAGAATGTTAGGTGCTTTGTACTTTGTGTCCATGGATATTCTCCTCTTTCCTCCAGATATCAATTAGCTTATGGGTCCATTTAGGATGTTGGGCTTAGGAACATTCCAGGACTAAAACCCATCCAAGCCCCCACATTCCTTTGTACCACTTGTACTCTGTAATCTTCCTCTCAGTGTCTACCCAACTCTTTTTTAAAACACATTTGTACTTCTGGTTTCTGCTGCCACCTTTGGCAGTCTGTTTGTCTCCTTGCCCTCTCTTTAAATAACACCTTCCCTCGGTTCTCTTGCCTGCTGGGTCAGAATCCTTGGCCTAAGGTAAGTCTTTGTAAGTCTTCCTGTTACCATTCTTGGAGTAAGAAGTTGGAGGGAAGATCTATGCTCCTCTCCCCCTCTCCACCCCAACCCTTTCACCTAAGGATCTTTTTCAGGTCTCTTTGTAATTTCTCAGAGATGCCATGTTTGAAGATTAGTCCAAGTGAGTTGAGTTCTCCTGTTGATCTGGCATCCAAGTTGTAAATCAGTCATACTGGGCCAGTTTCCAGATCTTTTGTGCACCACTTGGAACACTTTGGGCTTTCTTACTTTTGCTTTGTTTTGTCCACTCTAATCTTCAGTTTTGTTTTCTTTCTATTGCCAAATTCCACCAGAAGTGCCTGAAACCATGCTGCCTTAGGCTATGATCTTACAAGCTGGCTGAATGATACCAGGGGAATCACAGGTCATGGAACTACAGGAAAGAAGTAGACAGAAGGACTTGGGCTCTAGGAGGACATGGTGTGTCTTTCTCTTTGGACTGATCCTGGTTTAGGGTCTTAATGCCACAATCAGTGTTCAGGAGAAGGGTGTTGGGTGGCATGATGTTTTCAGAATGCTATATTAACTGAGAGGTGTTAACCAGTAGTTTGGGGCATTTCTCCAGGATACATTTCAACATCTTTAAGTATATACTTTGGACTCTATGTCCTAGCCTAAATTTTAGTCAATCACCTTCAGTTTCTAGAAACTCATCACCTTTCCTATGTCCTGGCCATGCCCACAGAAGCCATCTAGTACAAGCCTCTGTTTTTCCTGTGTGTTAATGTGTTAATGGTTAAAATGAACATAATGTTTGTTAAACAATTGTTAACTATTAATGACACACACCTAACCAAATGAAAAATGAAAGCTTGTACTGAAGGGCTTCTAGGATCCCTTCAACTCTAGAACTATAATAATATTGTGGTGGGTTTGGAGAAAGGGGAGAAGGATCTCTAATCTTGGACAGCAAACTAACAGGCAGAGAAAACTACTTATGCTATCTACCAATCTACCTGATTCCTCTTCTTACCGCCCCCCATTGTTCTGCCACAGATAGACTGGTTTACTCACTGTACACAGAATACACCCTGCTCATTCCTGCCTCTTTACCTTGCTTATAGCACCCTTTCCCCTTCCACCTGTTTTGCACACTTTTTCTGAGACTGATCCTTTTAGTAGAACTGGGGCCAAGGTCAAACTCTGCCATGGAGCCATCTCTGCTTGCCCCAATCCACAGGGAGGTCTCCTTCCTCTGAATCTATTGCCCACCCTACTTCTTGGGCACTTGCCTATACTGCATTTGATGTTTACTTACATTTTATGTCTGTATCCTCTCTATCCAACTGGAGAGTAAAAACCTTCAGAGTAAGGAAGGGGTCTTTTTCAGCTCCCTATTATCCATGCTATACATGGTTCCTTACATGTCCTTGAGTTTGTTAAATATCAGTTGATTGATTTCATCATAGATGGCTATTCACCAACCAGAGGAGTCAGATTCCACATCAGCCTGAGTGATTAGTGCACAAATTATTGGGGGGTGATATATAATAGGAAAAGTACTTGACTTAGAGTATAGGGAAAAAGCAAAAAATCTTGAGTTTAAACTCTAGCTCTCACATTTATTGTTCTTGTGACTTTAGACAAGTCACTTGAATCTTTAAGCTTCATTTTATGTGTAAAATGGGGATACTAATACTTGTCCTGTTTGGGTTTTTAGGAGGAAAGTGTTAATGTTTGGCAAGAAATGTTACATAAATGTGAAATGCTGTTATCGAAGAGTGGGCCCTCTGCTAGAGATTAGGACATTGCTAATCACTTGAAAACTATGTGTCATCAGTGTTAATCAGCTGCTGAGGTTTTCTTGTCTCTCTCCAATTCAGTGCCGTGATCTCCCCAGTTTTGACAGAACAGAAGGAAAAAAAAATGGTTGGCCCAACTAACATGGCTTTGTGCTAAGGTCAGGAGTGTGTTAGAAAAAAAGAATCCTCCATGATATCCAATGAACCCTGATGTGGCACTTTTCAGCCAATTGTTAGAAAAAGAAATCAGATAGTAAGTGGAAATTCCTAGCACTTGAGGTGGTAACTCCTCTGTGTACTCACATATGTGGACTTATTGCCCCATTTGTAACATGGTTCATGTGAAATCACTGCCCCTTGTGATATTGTTTTACCTAATGTGATAATATTGGAGTGTGAGTGTGTGTGTGTGTGTGTGTGTGTGTGTACCTAATTAACTATTAACAATTACAACCCTTTGTTTGAAGAAGAACTGTATTTTTTTATGCTTTTATGGGCCATTTGCAGGGTTTGTCTCTCTTTGGCTTCCTTTCTTCTAGGCACGTTTGAAAAGTGTCCAGGGTTTTGGGAAAGAACAAAAACGAAAAATGATACAACCCTCCCTAACGAAAACTGGATGGGGACAGCCTCTGAACTGAAGGCTCCTGGTCAGTTTCTGGATATCTGGGTATCTTTATGATGTCATCATCCAATGGATCAGAGTTGCTCCTCCACAGACTGTTTCCCAGGCCAATGGCTCTCTCCCTGGATGTTTCTGACAGTGTACTCACCTCCATAGAGTTCCTTTCCAGTTGACCATTTAGAGACCCAAAGCAACCATTTTGCCATGTGTAAGAATTTCAGGACAAACTCCATGAGGAGACAGATAATTATGGGAGAGCAAAAGAAGGGAACAAGCATTTATTAAGTGCCTTCTAGGTACTAGGCACTTTACAAATATATCATTTGATCTTCACAACAACCCTGGGAAGTAGGTGCTATCATTATTCTCATTTTACAATTGGAGAAGTCGAGGCAGTGAGTTCTGTAACTTGTCCAGGTCATAGAATTAGTACATGTCTGAGGCTGATTTTAAACTCAGGGCTTCCTTGAATCCAGGACCTGTCTCTGTTCCTTTTATCATGATGGGTTTTATATTTCCAGTTTTACTTCCTAATTTACCCTTACTTTTTCTTCCACGTGAGAACTTCCCTGTGTGACTTCTTCGTTCCTTTATCCTCAAGTCCAGAACAGTAACAATGTCATAGAATTGATGAAATGATCTTCCTAAAGCACAAGCCTTACTCCACTCCTCTAGAATCTTCAGTGGCTACCCTTTGCCTGTAACATAACCCACAAACATCTTAGCTCTGTATTTAAAGTCCCTCACAATGTGGTTCCAGCCTACCTTCCAGGTTTATTTCATTTTTATTTCCATTCATACATTCTTTATTCCAGATAAATTTGCCCAGTGGCTATTCCCTGACCTTGGCATTCCATCTCCTGCCTCTGTGGTTTTTCATTCCCCAGTGATTGCCTCCTCACCTTCCCCTCTATGTCTTAGAATTCATAGCTTTCTTCAAGGTTCAGCTTATGTGCCACATTTTATGGGAATCATTCAATGAATTAATGAGGATTCAAATGCCTACTTGCCTAGATATTGGCTACTATGCTAGATGCTGAGGGCACAGATACCAATATTAGATAGTCCTTACCCTCAAGAATGATTCTCATTCCCCCTTCCTCAACATTGGGGTATATTCCCCTCTCCCCCAATGGAATATAACTTCCTTGGAAGCACAGATTGTTTCTCACTTCATTTTATTTTTCAGACACCAGCACAGAGCTTTGCATACCATGGGCCCTTAATACAGGCTTTCTGCATTGGATAATTAAGATATGGTCATTCTCTACTGAGAATAGTTTTTCATGAAACTTGACAGAGTAGAAAGAGCCTTGGGCTCTAGTTATCCATCTGCTGCCAACCTACTGTGTGACCTTGAGCAAATTCCTTTACCTCTCTGGTCTCTCTTAATCTTTTAAATAAGGACTCCTTAGGTGATCTCTAAGGTCCCTCTCAGCCATGACATTCTGTGCTTCTATATATTATCTTAAGTGTTGTTATGTCTGTGAAAATTAAAATACAATTGTCTAAGAGGTTCTTGGAGCGCTATGGAATAAAGGGAGGGGCACTAATTGATGTTTATTTTCTCTGCAATTGTGGTTAAAACCTAATAAACCTTTGACCTTCCTCAACATCCTCCTTTCCCTCCAGCAGAGAAGAAAATGAACAGCAGCTCTGTGGTTTGGATGAAGTTTCTAGGCAGAACAGCATATAAAGCAGCTTTGGGAGCTTGAGGCATTCCCTCAAGGGATTCCATTTCATTCTAGAAAAGATCCCCTCACCCAACCTGTCACTATATAGTGGGGACTTGCTGGAGGGGAGTTTCTACCACTGCTAACACAGTGGGATTCCCCTCCTTTCCCTATTAATCAATCCAGGCAAGCTACATCAAACTATTTGGATGGGGAAACAGAGTCATGGTGGGCGGGGGAGGGGGGAACCAAACACGGACATGAGTGTACACCTCATCACACCCTTCTTCCATCTCCTACTCTCCATCTCCCAAAACACAGCTTTAGTTTCTGGCAGTATATGTCCACCAAGCCTAGGCAGAGTTGGTGGTTAGCTAATCAGACCCATAATCTCTGTCATCAGCTTTTCCCTTCCTCCCACTTCTCCTTCGCTTTCCATATTCCCAGTCAGCCCTTCTCCCTCCTTCCCCCTCCCCTAATGACAGGTTCATCTTGGTTGGCTAATTGCATTAGATGGGTATGACACAGCCCCTCCGGGGGTGCTGTCATGTGACCTAGATAAAAAGAAACATTGAGGAAGATATCCACGGGCCAAGGCAGGTTAGTGGGGAGATAGTGCTCCTGGAAGGAGGGGGGGGCTCAGTGGCTCCGACTCCCCAGGGACTCACTAGGACCTTCAATTTCCTCCATGGGGAGCATGCCCCGAACTCTCCTCTCTGACTGCTCCCTCAGGAGCCAGCCCCATTTCTGTCCAGAAACAAACAAACAAACCAAAAAGCCGTGTGCTTCGCCAGCCTATATGACTGTAAACAGCTGTAAATATGAGCCCTCCCTGCCGGGGAAAGGTTACCGCAGAGAATAATTAACGGTGTTTAGGCTGGGTGTGTGCGTATATGTGTAACTGAGCAGCACTTGCCTCCCTTTTATCCCTGAGTTATTTATTGCATTGTCTTACGACTTCCATTTTGAGCAAAATAAACCGCAAAGTAGGTTATTTAAACGGGATTTGGGGTGCAGGCATGGAAGTGGGTGGTGAGGAGGAAGAACTAAGAGGAGATCAGATTAGGAAGATTCTGAGAAGGGACCGAAGAAAACAGAACGCTCCTTCTACCCCACCTACCCCGGCCCATTATATTGCCAAGCTAGATGAAGGCTGGGGCTCGTATGTGTTAGTACAGTCTACCAGAGATCTGGGGTGTGTTTGGAGAGCGACCTTTAGTAGACAGGTGTGATCATAAGACCTAAGTGGCCCTGGATAGTAATGTGACTTGTCTAGGGTCACCAGCAGCTTGCCTGGCTCACTATGCTATCCACCTCTGGCCACCTCTAGGAATGGAGTTTTTGTGCCCAATGAGTCACACTACCCAAACCCATCTTCCTTGTTGAAGCCCAATTATCCATCGAAATTAGGCACTGTATTCCCAGAGATGAGTGAGTGTGTGCAAATGCGTATAAGAGAGAGGGACAGGCAGAGACAGAGAGAGATAACCAGGAGCAATAGGTCAAGCCATTCTGCAGACCTGAATAGATTTTTTTGGGAGTCATTTTCGTCAAAATGACTCATGAAATCTCTTTAGGTACAGATTTGATGAAGGGTCTTTCTTGGGCACCAGAAGTACTGTGCATAATTCATAACCTGAAACAAGATGGAACAAATTAAAAAGAGAAAGAAAAGATAATAATGAGGGAATTAAAAGTTTTAAGTTTTAGTATAAGCTGGGAGAATGAGTCAGCAGCCCATATGTCTTGAGGGAGAGCATTCCTGCAAAGCAGGATGGAAGGCAGGGGCTTGGGCAGCTGAGGAACGAGCAAGGGATGGGGGAGGGAGGTGCCCAAGAGGAGTTAGGAATGGGGGTGCAGAGCTGGCAGAAGAAAAGCGATAAGAACATGGAGGAGAGTGGAAACCTTGAGAGTGGCTGTTGAACCTTGGTGTACCTAGCCGGGTTCTCACCCCTCACCCAGAGAAAATGAATTTTTCTGGGGTCTTACTCAGTCTACCCCATGTCTGATTTCTGTCTTAGGATAGAAATAGGGCTTGGACTTTTGATTCATAGTCAAGGGAAGTCCCAGGAGGGAAATCCCCTCTACCTATACAGGCTGTTACTTTTCTCATAGCTTAGAGAAGTGCCTACAGTAGATTAATTGATTTACTCAGGGTCACACAGACAGTTGTTAGAATCTAGATTTGAACACAAATCTTGACTCAGAAGCCAGCTCTGTATTCATTAAACTCTCATAATTTTTTTTCCTCTTGGCTTAAATAAATCTCTTTTCTTATTTGGAAGTCCATGAAAAATCCTTATCTTCTGTGAAAACCAAACTCTTATTATATGAGTCTCACTCAGATTTTCACCAGCCTTTGCTTCTGACAGGGACAGCTAGGTGGTGCAGTGGATAGAGCACCAGTGCAGGAGTCAGAAGGACCTGAGTTCAAATCTCACCTCAGACACTTGACACTCACTAGCTGTGTGACCTTGGGCAAGTCCCTTAACCCCAATTGCCTCATGCTGGGTCATCTCCAGTCATCCTGATGAATATCTGGTCACTGGATTCAGATGGCTCTGGAGGAGAAGTGAGGCTGGTGACCTGCACAGCCCTCCCTCACTCAAAACAAAGTCAAGTGCAAGTCATGTCATCATCTCTCTGATGGCATGGTCGTCTTTGGCAACTAAGGATGAACATACACAGCTTCTGACAGCATTGTCTCCTGAGGGGTGTCCCATGCTCCTCTGGTCTCGAAGTTGAGCCTCCCTTGGTGATAGTGGGGTTTTTTTAGCATTTAAATTTTTTTCCTTTTTTTTATCTGATCCTTGGAAAGATTTAAACTTGTTAAATCTCTCCCATTGGTCGATATTCCAGAGTTCCTATGATACTAGGACTTAAGGCCGAAAATGACTTTAGCTGTCATCCAGTCTAAGCCATTATTTTACATATGATGGAACTGGGGTCAAGCCACTTGTCTGAGGTTCCGCAGATAGTAAGATGGGGGATAGGGGAGCTGGGATTCGGACACAGAGCCTCTGACTCTCTGTGCACAACTCTTTTCACTGTGCCATGAGGCTCTTCATTTTCTCTTCACTCTACAATCTCGCCCCCACACTCCCCACCCCTTAGGAGTGAAGTTGCTCCCACTCTTCCTCTGTGAATATCAGAGCTGTCTTTTTTTCCTTTTTGTTTCATTGTCCCTTCCCCCCACTCTTTTCTTAGGCAAAAGGGGCCCAGGGAAGTTTAGAGGGAAAGCCTAATGTATGCCTCTTAACCTTAGTACCTGATCTCTCTTAGACTGGTTTGTGCCCCAAAGGCTGGTCACCTTAAGCACTAAAAAATTCACCATGTCTATTTTCCAAATAAGAAATAAATACATATGTGAATATTATATACATGTTATATGTGTATGCCTATACATAGGTATACACGTATATATGTGTGTATTATGTATGTATGTATGTCCCCTCCCCAAGAAATTTGCTCTGCCACTCTTTTCCATATATATGTGTATGGCTGTGTATGTATTTATACATAGACACATATAGATATTATTATTAGTCACTAGAAGATGTACTTCCTTATGCAAGTGAAGAATGGTGACTGCTTGATTTCAGTCCTTAAATATGTGACAAACTTCAAGCATGCTGTAGTTGGAAAATTCAGAATGATGTTGAAGGTAGAACTATCTTCTGAGTCACGGTCAAATTTCCCCTGTTCTTACTCTTCATCCCTTTTATGCATAGATGTGCCGGTGAATATTTAACAATAGGCTCTCCAGGGGAAAAAGATAATATATGCACAACACTCTTTTAAGGGTAGTTTGCATTAGTAAAATTTTTTCCATTCCTTTATTAAGTTTAGATAATCAACACAACAATAAATTAGTCTCTGATTTGTAGCATTTGCTGATGCTCACACTGATAATTTTATGATCAGCTCTCTCCAACTGGTACAGATTGGCTCCAGCACACCCCCTGCTTCTGGGCCTATTTCCAGATGCTACAAATGCACTAACCACTCTTTTTTGTCTATCTCTTTCCTCCCCCTCTCTCCACCACCAATTCCAAGTCCCTAAAAATCTGAAACTCATAGGGAGCTTCTCTGCAAGAAATCTGAGTATGTGCACTCAGTGTGTAATGATACTTTTCTATTTACCTGAAACTTACCTCTTAGAAATTTCAAATCATGTCTCCTATTTCTCCAATATGGGTGTTGGGTAGGCAAGTCGTCAATGTCTGAAGTGAGATCAGAACAAAGGTGATTTGCAGAAGGTACAAGTTTGTACTGTTGGAGGTGCCTAGAGTTTGAATCCAGAGAGATATTTTTATAGAATCACAGGATTTCCAATTCGAAAAATACCTCAATGTCCATCTATTCCAAGTCCTACTCCGAGAGACCCAACAGACAAGTCATTGCCTACTCTAGTCTGTTTGAAAACTTACAATAAAAGAAAATATACTCCCTCCTCCCCACTCCTGCCCCTTCCAGCTTTTGGAAGATCTAACTTTTTAGAGGTCTAATTTTTAAGAAGGTTTCCCCACCCTGGCTTTAAGGCTAAATTTGCCTCTCTGCAGCTTAAAACTCATTGTTCCTGCCTTCTGGGACTAAACAAGAGCCAAGTGTAATCCAGCTGCCGTATAAGAGCCTGCTCTTCAAATACTTGAGCACAGAAGTCTCCACTGATGGTTCATCATCAGAAAGAACAGGACATTTGAGAGATATTCTAGTGATGGTTTGTCAGGGAAGTCTAGTAGCATTCAGGCTGGCAGATTCTGGGAGTTCTGTTCTTAGGATCATGGTATCCTTTGTCCACTCTCTTAGTGAGTAGTCAGGACAGCAACAGACACTTG
Organism: Notamacropus eugenii; assembly: GCF_028372415.1. Classification (NCBI taxonomy): domain Eukaryota; kingdom Metazoa; phylum Chordata; class Mammalia; order Diprotodontia; family Macropodidae; genus Notamacropus; species Notamacropus eugenii. The sequence goes on along the minus strand of NC_092873.1, from coordinate 463,811,701 downwards.
GGCTAATTTCTGGAAAGTACCAGAAGCTACTAGAGGAAATGAGGCAAGATAGGGGCACAAAAAGTTTACGAGAAAGAAAATAACAAATGACAGCTTTGGAGAAAGCTCCTGCTGGGTCTGCATATGTCTGTCCAGTTTCCCAAGGTTAACCCTGCCTTGATCATTTTGCTCAAAAAATGTCTATTTTATTTCAAGCCCACCTCCCTCCCCAAGAAGTTTGCTCTGCCCTTCCTTTCCAAGTCTTAGGAACTTGAAAGTTCTTTTTGTCCCCTACAGTTGCCCTTTCCCAATGCTCCCTACATACACTTGAATATATCTTATTTGTACATAGTTATTTTCATCTTGTCTTTCCCATTAGACTGTGATCTCTTTGATAGCAGGGAGAGTTTTTTGCTTTTTGGTTAGTGTGTGTGCGTGTGCATGCATGTATGCATGTGTGTGTATGTGTATGCATGTGTACGTATGGCCCCAGCATATAGCAGAGTGCCTCGCACATGGTAGGTACTTAAACATTTGTGGACTCACTCAAGCACTTTGCAAACTTTATAGGGCTACATCAATGATTATCGTTATATCTCACCCTCCTTTCCTCCTCAGCCCACCTTCCTCATCAACTCCTTCAGTCATGGACTACATTAGGAGAGTAATAATGTGCAGAACAAGGGAGATGATACATCCATGTGCTCTGCCCTGATCAGAACTTCTGGGTACCACAGAGGAGGAGCAATAAGATGGAAGGCCTGGAGATTAGGGCATTGGAGATTCCACTGAAGGCACTGAGAATGTTTAGCTTGAAGAAGAAAATTTTGTATGCTAAGAACTACTCAAATATTTGAAGAACAATCATGTAGAAGAGGGATTAGCTTTGTTCTGTGTGGCTCCAGATTGTAAAACCTGGAATAATGGTCGGAAGTTACATAGACGTAGGTTTTGACTTGTTTTAAGGGAAACTTAAGACTGGAACATAAGGGGAATAGACTGTTTTGAGATATAATGTGTTCCTCATCCCCTAGAGGTCTTCAAAGAAAAACTACTTGACCACACAATCACTGTTTTGTAGTAGGAAATCATGTGCAAGTATGAGTTGGACCAGATGGCTTTTAAGGTCCTTTTCAAACTGTTGAGCCACTGTAATTCTGTGTTACAGTATTAACCTTGATCTCTCTAGTATTATAAACCAACTGAAGGATCCCAGATTTAGGGGAAGATGAATATATAAAGGGGCCCACTGGGACCCAGTGAACAAGAATAATAGGCAATTACTGAGTGCCTACAGGATTGATAACACTACATTAAAAGCTTACATTATTCGCAGGGGTGTCTGGCTTGGAGATGAGCAGACTGAGGTCAGAATTCCAGAGCCATATGCCTGTTGTAATGATGGATTTGATTCAAGTGTGGCATTAAGTATGCAGGAGGTGCTAAGTAACTACTAAATAATGAAATAATGTGTGTAAAGTGCTTTACACACCTTGAAGTACTATATAAATAAACATTCATTATTATAATGATTATTAGGGTTATTCTTAATGAATCATAATTGGGTCATTTTGAAATGAAGAGGGAAAATTTATTAGAATCAATGGAAAATGGTCTTCTTTCTGGGTACAGTCCCAGGTTGGATGGTAAGTTGCAAGGGCCTGACCTTGGAGAGAAAAAGAAAGAAATCCAATTAATTGCAGGGACAGAGCAGTGAAGGAAAAAGCAAATTTGCTCTGTGTTCTACTGTTTTCATATTATGCGGCGATGTCCCTGTGAGAGTCAATGTGTGTGGAAACTGACATCATTTTTTCAAGGTCTACTGTGAAGTATACAGGAATACACAATAATCGTAGAGGAGGAGAAAGTAGTTTTGTTTTCTCACCATTATCTGGCTAGCTGTGCTAATCATAAGATGATTTTGGAACCTTATAAGAGAAAGTTATAGAAGCAGAATTTTCGCATGAGGCAAATCTGGTTTTGGTTTGCAGCACTTAAAAAAAAAGTGGATGACACTAAGTCTTGTATACCTTTAATCCTCAACATGGAGAAATTCCTGATTATCAAGGGACCAATTCTCTGGTGCATTGATTAACTAGTCAGGCACTTGCTTTTTCCAGTTCTAGCATCTGGCTGCCTGTGTTTAAAGGTAGGCAAAGGAAATGAGAGATAAGGCTCAAGTCAGTCCAATTTGCAGCTGGTTGTTGCCAGTTCAGGTAAAATATGTCAGAGTGGATGGAGGTTGAATCAAGAGGTTAAAATGAGACTTGGCGATTGCTACAGTTTTAAGTTGTTTCTATTGCTTTCCCCGCACTGCTTAAGAGTTGGATTGTTGCGGTTAAGGGTGCTTCGCTACCTCTGGAACCAAGGAAGTGAGGGTCCCATTAGGCTTTCCTCTCACCAGACCACATCTGCTCAGCGTTGAGTGTGCCATTTTAGAAAGGATATTGACAAACTAGAGTAGATACAGAGGAAGAATTTCATGGGGAAACAAGTTTAGGTTTTTATTTTACCTCAGAGAGTTGAACTAGAGACTAGAAGTCAGAAATAAAAAAGCAGGTTTAGACTTGATGTGAGGAAAAATTTCCTATGAATTGTAGTTTTTTCAAAGGATAACTGACTGACTCAAGAGAAGTTGTATTTACCTTTACTGGTGATCTTAAAGCAAAATCAGAACAACTACTTGATGAGTATATTTTCAAGAGGATCCTTGTTCAAATATGGGTTGGCTTCTGTTTTCCTTGCCAATTTGGAAATATTGTGATTTGGTGAGTAGGTGACAGAAATAGAGACCATGCCATACAGAAGAGGATTGATTGAAGGAATTGGAGATGTGTAGCCTGGAGAAGAAACAATACAGGAAGGGCAATAGCTGTCTTCAAGTATTTGAAAACCTGTCACATGGGGAAAGGACTAGACTCATTTGCTTGGCCCCATAGGCCAGAATTAGAAGCAATGGTAGAAGTTTCAGAGAGGGAGAATTTGGCTCAACACAAAGGGAAAATTTTCCTAATTTAATTCAGTTCAGCAAACATTTGTTAGGGCAGCTTTGAGCAGGGCACTGGGCTAAGTTGAGGACACATAAAAAAATGAGGTCATTGCTGCTTACAGTGGGGTTACATCTGAAGGTAGTGGCAGTATTCTTTAGGTGGATCAACTTACTGAGGATCTTGTAGGAAGGATGGCTGCTCAGATGGGGACTGGAGAGAGATGGTTCTTAGAACTCGAAGATTGTGTGATTCTATGCATAGAAAGACCAGAAATATTATGACTGGCACTGTTCATTCAGCTTTGAGAGAAAGTCTTGTTCCTTTTGAAAGAAGAATGGTACATAAATGACCCATTTTCCTTCCACCCTCTTCAGGGTAGAGGATATATACCTTCTTGATTCCCAACTCAAATCTTATTTTTCCCTCTGTGGAATTAAGGGTGCTGATTCTCACAGAGTGGGCAGACATTCCTATTCTACATGTGAAATTTTTCCTTTAGTAGATTGGGCAACCTGCAGAGGTATTGGTTTTCTTGTCAAACTGAGGTCAGATGACCATTGGATGCTGCAGAGGGCATTCCTTTGGAGGTATGATTAGAACAGGGGATCTATGAGGTAGTTTTCAGGTCTGACAGTGTGTGATTCTATGCTTTCCCCCTTCTGGGTTTCCAGCTTCTAATTACGAGTGGGTCTTTCAGCGATCAGATTCCTTTCTCTGAGTACAGGTTGTATATATGCTAGAATGGGAAAGCCTATTTTCCATATTAAAGAGTGAACCAGAGCTATCATACGGATGATGGGTGCATTTAATTCCTCATCCTTTTTTATTGTTTGTTCTAAGTGATGTCTCTCTGAGGAAGGGAAAGAGAGAGGAGGGAAGGAAAGGCATGATAAGGGAAAGGAAAGATGAAATATAAAGATGATACATAAAGAAATAAAGAATATACAGATACAAAGAAATAAAAATTATTTAAAGACAAAAGATATCACTACAAAACAAAAGCTATAGCTGTAAGGTATCACTTTTTAAAAGAACTATTATACTAAAATTTGAAATTCGGCACATACTTCATAAGGGTCTAATAAATGCTGGCTATCCTTTTACTAATTCAATTCAAATTAACCAGTGTTTCTTTAGCACATACTATGTGCAAAGCATTAAGTTCTGGAGACAGACAGATGTGTGCATATATGTAAATTTAATATATAGACTTATGTATATATACATATATGTATGTATATACACACATACATATATATATATGTATATAATAAAACAATCCCTGACCTCAATAAGATTATATTCTGCTGGGACCCATCTCATTTCTTTCCAAATATCTGAGTTTACCACTTACACACAGGAATTATACTGTTTCTTTGGTGGGATTGAAATTACACTTTCAATAAAAGGGGAAGAGGAAGTAGGTCAGAGTTTCTGGGAGCAAAGGGAAAGATGAAGTTATGATTGCTTTGTTTTGGGGGACAACAGTTATCTATCAGAATGGTCAAGCTGGGGCTTTGTAGTGGGAGGGGTCTCAGGGCTGCTCAGAATTAAGCTTCTGATACATAGTCTCATTACAATATAGTCATTTCTGCCAAGTCAGTTAAGGCCAGTATTTGTTAATTCCTACAGGAATGAGGTGAATTCTGTGACAGTCACTATGTATATATTTTGATGCATTTCTCTCTAGATGGGAAGGAAGAGAGAAAAATTGGCTGAGTCAGTCTCCTCAGGTTAGGATTGAGGACCAGGGAAGCCTTAGCTCACGGGTAGACAAAGATCCCCATGTTATTACAGGGTGTGTGTGTGTGTTTGTCCTTTGTTGCCGAAGAAGACCATGCCATCAGAGAAATAATGACATGACTTGCACTTGACTTTATTTTGAGTGAGGGAGGGCTGTGTGGGTCACCAACCTCACTTGTCCTCCAGGGTCATCTGGATCCAGTGACCAGATATTCATCAGGATGACTGGAGATGACAGGGTATGATTTTATGAAGAGACAAAGATGCAATACTCCTCACTTTCTACATCCAATTTGTAGAACAAGGAAAATACAATGACCCTAAAATTCTGGTAGTGTTGGTGAGATGGAAGAATCATATTTGTCATTCTGATAAAGGAGGAAGTAATGAATTTCTGGTCTTTCAGAGTGCTGAGCTATTCTAATAAACCATTCTCTGGTAATGAAAATGAGGAATTGTCCAGAGAAAGAGAGAAACCTAGGTAGAAGAAGAGCAAGGAAAAGATGCTAGAAAGGAAATTATATGTGTATGTGCCTAGGCAGGCAAATTTAATATTGGTAGGGAAGGAAGACATAGAAGAAGAGACAGATAAAAGGAGGAAAGGATGGGAAAGGGGGAGACACTTGAAAAGGGAAGAAGGGAAGATAACATGAGAAAAAAAGGAAAAGGTGGGAGTAGTCATGGGAAAGAGAAATGTATGAGGAGCTAAAAGGAGAGGTAAGAAGGGAGGGGCAGAAGCAGAGAGGCAGAAATGGGAGACTACGTATACAGACAATCTTCAAGGTACCAGTGCTGCTGCTTGCCATAATATGAACCAGAGCAATGCCCCGGGGCACCACTCAAGCCTCTCCTGAAACACTTATCAGAGAAGAAGAAACTCATTCTGCATGTTTTCTTTGCTTTGGGTTTTAAAAACCAAAACAACAACAATAAAAAATAAATAGAGAAAAAAAGGGGGAGGGGGGAGGAAAAAAACTGGCATGGAGGTACGAAAATTTAATCAACACCCAGAGCTCTTGGCAGCTCTGGAGCAGGCACAAATCTTATTACCTATGCAGCTATTTCTGTCAGCTCCCAGAAGCCTTGAGAGCAAATGCCTGCTGTCACCGTTGTCCAGAATGGGAGAGACAACATGCTGACTCCATTGTTGTAGCCACAGCAGTAGAGAAATGCCCAGTGGGCAAGGGGTAGGAAACATCACAAGCGAGAATGGAGTTGGGCTAGGGAAGGGTCAGTTACAGGTAGATTTTTATCTAACTTGAGAGTTTGGCTTTCCTGGGGCATTGGTTTGAAACAATGGAGTACCTTTGGGGTTATGAGATTTTCTGGCTACATTGATTTTGACCAATGCAGCAATTAATCAAAAACTATATCAAGCATCTTCTGTAAAACATAAAGGAGTATTATAGTGAATATATACTAAAAAATAATATCTGGATCTTTCCTTTGAAGAGCTTATGGTTAAATGAGGAGACAAGATAAAAATATACAAAAGGATAACTAGAATTACTCTAATACTTTTATGTATCTATGACTTTCCTATTATGGTCACCTTTTCCAATAGTACAGATCATAACCACTCATGCCCCCCATCTTGTATACTTCTTGTCCATGTTATCTTGTAAATCCTTCAAGGGATATCCAACGTTCTGGGGGTGGGAGGCAGGAGTGGGAGGATGTCTTCTGTGAAATCTCTTGTCAAGAAAGATAGATGGTCTATTATATGTCATTAGCATATGGACCATCCATCACTTGTCCCTCATTCTCCATTTTTTGATTGGCTCATTGCTTCCCTTTCCTGTCATATGTTTCTTTGATGATACTTCTCCTAGGCACGTCCCTCATTAGTGATTGCTCTTTCCTTTCTGAGCCCCACTCCTGACTCTAGACTTTTTCCATTATTCCACAGCAGCCTTCATATCCAGAAAGATTACCTCTCACCTGGTCTTCTCACCCTAGGGAGTTCACTCTGCCCCTGTAGTCCATTCTTATCAGAGCCTCCATTTTAAGAAAAGTGCCTAGACCAGCTATGTGTTCTTTCCTCTCCAGCTTCCACTCCTGATCCCCCAGACTTTCTCCATCATGCCCTACACATGTACATTTTCCTCTCCACCTTCTTTTCCTCCCCTTACTTTTCAACTTTCTTTTTTTGTGTTATCTCCACCCATTAGAATAGAAGCTTTTTGAGGGCAAGGGCTGTCTTTCTTTTTTACTTGAATTTGAATTGTCACTGCTTAAGACAGTGTCGGGTTCTTGGCAAGGGCTTTAATAAATTATTGGTGACTTGAATTAACTTGATATACTGCGTCTTGTTCCTCATTGTATATATTTCCTTATATTTCCCCATTGTCCCTTGGGCAATCAGCAATCTTAGTTCATTGGAGACTGGTAGTCTCCTGTGTTTCTCAACCATATATTATCAGGGGAAAAATTGGTTTTGTTCAATTGTACAGTTCTGTACAACTCTGGGTGACCCTATTTGGGGTTTTCTTAGCAAACATACTGAACTGGTTTGCCATTTCCTTCTCCAGCACATTTTACAGATGAGGAAACTGAGACAAACAGGGTTAAGTGACTTGCCCAGGGTCATACAGCTAGTAAGTGTCTGAGGCCAGATGTGAACTGAAGAAGATGAGAGAATAATGGTGTTCAAAAACTGCTGTGGTAGTTATGAAGAACTCTCCTGAGTGACTGTGGAACTCATTTAGGAGGCTTTGAAGTGTACAGGAGCTTGATGAAATTGTCACAATGTCATCTGCAAATAAAAGCAACTGAGAATTTTATCATGGTCTGGGAATTCTGCTTTGATTCTGAATTCATACTGGCACCCCACTTGACAGTGTCAAGTGTCTCCCTATTTTATGCCCTTTCTTGATATTTATGATCAGAAGATCATCAGAGGATCCAAGATTATAGATTTAAAGCTGAAAGGAACTCCAGCCTCCTCATTTTATAGAGGATGCTATTGAAGTCCAAGAAAGTTAGGTGATCTGCCCATGGTCACATCAGAAAATTATCTTCCATGAAATTTTGCCTGATTTTAACAAGTGCATGGGAGACATCTTGCTGAGAATCTTTAAGAAGTCATTTCATTCTCTCGTTTTTACCTGAAGGGGGTGATAATGAGTTCAGACAGTGTATTTACTGCCTGATGTAGTCACCATGTTAATTGATTTTGCTTAACTACTTCTTCTAACAAGGGAAGGCTCACCAGGTGATCAGAGTGGTAATGTATCTGGAAATGATTGTCATGTAAATATAAAAGATATCAATAAATATTAATTTGAAAGTAGCATATTTATTAAATAAAATGCTTTTTGTAGTTAACATAAAATAAGGGTGCTATGATCTTCTCAATATCTTTCAGTCAGTTGATGACTAAAAAGGTATGTAATACTGTAGAATGTTGTTTTCTAAAGCCTGCCTATTCCCTCTCCATACTTCCATCAATAGATGTGAGATTATTTTCATACAGAGTTTGTAGAGATGCGAAAGTGAGTATGTAGGATGATGGTTATTGATGTTTTCTCGGCAGTAATAACATCCATCATTTTCCCAAGGCTTTGATGTATTTCCTCGTTTCAGATATCTTGAGAATTCTTCAATGCCTTTAAAATTATACATATATATATATTCCTATACAGACTCCCTTTGCGTCTAGTCCATCTGCCATTCTTATCTTTGTCTTTTGTGCTATTTCTGCTTCCTTATGTAGCACATCAGAGGCTGTGATATTAAAAGTCCAAAATCACTAATGTCCATTAAAAGTCCATTGTCACTAATGGAGAGAATCATTTGTCATAATAATATTGACAGGTATTTTCCTTTTCTAAAAGTCTCTTTGTTGTCTTCCTTCTAGCTTCATCCTTAAAAATATTCTTGAATACTCTGGCTTAATTAGGTCTTTCAACAAGCAATCTACAAATTCATTTTTCCCTTTACTGCTTCTGCTATTTCATAAGATGAAACCATTCTGTAATAGTTACCATCCTTCTCTGTGAGAGTGAACAAATGTGTTTATACTCTAAACCAGTGTTGCCCTTGGCAGCCATTTTTCTCTGCTTGCCAAGGAGATCAGCTAAACATCCTTAGGAAATGGTGAGAGTCTATGCTGATACCTGCTCTTTTGTCTGTTTCCTATTTTTCAGTATTAATAGTTCAGGATATAGAGTTATCTTAAGTGCATACCATATCATCTCTTTGTTTTTAGCCTTGATTTTGTCTTTTCTCTAATAAATCAATGGTACAACTGTACAGAGATAGCTGACTCAGAAATGACTTCCATATGGATACCCAGTCTATCTTAGCCTGTCTATTAAGATATAGTCAGTTTCATGTCTATGATGCTTTTTTGTGTTTTTCATGTCCAGTACCTCTTGCTACCCTTCTTGAAGAAAATTTTCCTGAAATATTGGCATGAGGATTCTTTGTAATATATAATCTTCTGGCCTCATTTATGTCCTATTTCTGAGTCATATTTTCCAACTTTTAAACAGTTTTCTGCCTTTGTATTGAAGCCACTGAGTAGTAACACGATTGAAAATTTAATTCGGAGAACATTAGTGAATTCTTTGTAGGGTTTCTTTATATACTGGATAGAGTGCTAGAATTTTGTCCTTGAAGCCAGAAAAAATGTGGGTTCAGGTTCTGCCTATGATAAAGATTGGCTGTGTGACCCTGGGCAAGTTATCCTTTCCAGTATTCTAGGGAATTTTCTAAGGTTATACTTTGCAAAGGAGGTGCCAACTTGCACTGGTAGAGGGATTTTCCTTAACCAGAAGTTTCCAATATCAGTGAAATCACAATGAAATCCTGATCCCTGTTTCTATCCTTTATGCTCTGTAATGAATATTGGTGTATAAGCTATAATCTTCTTCATGGTAGTCCTTAAAAAAGTCAACAACAACCCAAAAGCTCATTATATGCACTATAATACAGGATGAGCAATTTCCCCTTGAAATGCTATTTCCTGTTGCCTTTAGACAAAGGATAAAAATCAACTCTGCCAGCTTTTTTATTTGCTTCTCCAAGGAGGAGCCATGGTCCATTTAACTATATTCTCCCTTATTTCCTTCTACTTTAATTTATATTAAGAATGTCAATGCTGATATGATGCAATTTCTCTAATAGTATATCTCCTTGATCACTGAACATCTTACATCTAGACAAGCAACAGTTAAGTTTATATTAATAGGCCACCTGATAAGTTCAGGGTTCTTAGTGATCTCTGCCTTCTTTTCTGTAATTCGCATCTTCAGTATTGAAGCAGAAGAGGGATATGTTACATTTTTCCTGGTTTTTTGGGTCATCATGATTACTAGGCAGCATGGGGCAGTTAGGTGGTGCAGTGAATAGAATGCTGAGGCTGGAGTCTGAAAGATTTGATTTCAAATCTGATTTTAGATATGTACTAGCTGTGTGATTTTGGGAAGTCACTTAACCTCAGCGTGCCTCAGTTTCCTTATATGTAAAATTGAGATAATTGTAAATTATATTGTAAAATTGAAATATATGTAAAATTGAGATAATAATCACACCTACCTCACAAGCAAAGAATATGATAAGTATAATAAATAACACAGGAATTTAAAGGAAGGAGAGGAGACTGTGGACTGGGGTGCCTTGGAAGGCTTCATGGAAATAGTGGATTTGAATTGGACCTTGAAGGAATTTGGATGGGACAAAAGGAGTAGGGAAGGAATTCTAAACAGAAAATGGAGCGAGCAAAAGTTCAGAGGCAAGGAAATGTTTGGTGGATAGTGAGTAAAGCAATATGTCTATAGAGAAGAATTGTTATAGAGACTCATAGGAAATAAGACTGAAAAAAGCAAGTTGCAGACAGATTATAGCTTTGAATACAAAACTAAGAATTTTGCATTTTATCCTATGATCCACAGGGAGCTATTGAAGGTCGTGGAGCAAGGCTATGACATGACTAGACAGGCATTTCAATGGGATTTGTTTGGCAGGGTTAGGCAGGATGAACTGGAGGAGTAAGCAAGGATACCAATTAGGAGGCTAATAAAGACATTGAGGCATGCACTGATGAGGACCTGAACTAAGCTACTGGCAGCAAATGAGAATGGAAAAGACTAGGGATGTTGGGAGAAGCATTGTGAAAAAATAATGGCCATGATTTGATGACAAAGGATGTTGGGGGAATATAGCCTGATTGTATCTGTTTTTTTTTCTTTTTTGGATTGGGGCTAAAAAGGGGAGTATAGAAAATTCAAGATCATGTTAAGAAAGCAAGGCCTAGAACCAGAGATTCCTCAGGTCAGGTGTTCTTTGCTCTCTGGCTGGGCTGGCTCTGGTTAATATTCTTCACTTTTGCTCCAGTACGTTCATGAGCCCAGGCCTTCTGTCTAACACTTGCTCCCTTACATGACAACAAGCACTTTCCTATGGGGGTTCTTAGACTAATTCTGCTCTTGACTCTTTTGTGGCTACTTTTTCCCCAAATACTGGAGACCTAACTATTTACTCCAACTACCTTCTTGGGAGGATGATGTTTTTTGACTTGGGGAAGTGAAGTATCCTAGTGATTGACTGTGCCCCAGCCCAAGCACAGACACAGATAAATTGACACCTAACGAGAGGAAAATGGAGACATACGGAGTGAGGAGGAGAAGGGGGATGGAGAGGATGCAGGCTCTGTTGAATGCAGTAATGATCTTTGGTGGTTCAGGGAGCAGAATTTTCCTTTCCTGACTTTTCACCTGACACCTGAATGAATTCTCTGCCCAGAGGTGCCTCCTGCTGCTTTTTCATCATCTGTCATTCCTTTTTTTCTCACTCCAGTTATTATTTAAAATTTATAGGGCATTCACAAAGCATCTGGTGCAGTATAGGAAACAAAGGGAGATGCTGGAAATCTCCCCTTGGATTTATACTTGAAATAAAGCAGAGGGGATGATTAAAATCATTCCAGGGGATGAGAATAACTAGTTAGAGAGAATAGTAATGAGCCCTGCTTCTTCCCTCATACTCCTTTTCTTCACTTATTACTACTTTCCCTTTCTCTTATATCAAAGCCTCTTCCTTCCAGAGGCATGGTTCATTCTTCTATTCATCCCTCCATCCACCTATCCATCTACCTATGCATCCATCCATTCATTCAGTAAATATTTGTTGTTTCCTATGTGTAAAGCAAGCTGCTACACTTTGGGGAAAAGAATAAAGTTCAGATAAGACAAGATCTTTGCCTGTATAGAGCTTATATTCTATTGGAGGGACCAGAACTTCTCCCAGGTTCCTCCCACCTTTAAATCTTATGGTACAAACTAGATAATTATAATTAATAAACAGCATTCTGAGGCAAGTATATTAGAGCGCTTCAAAACAAAGTGCAATGTGACGTCTGAGGAAGTAGTTGTCATTGGGTTCTGTACCAGTGGTAGAAAAATAGAACCAAGATCTTCGGGAAAGGGTCAGTTTCTAGAGAGATTTGAAAGAGTGATAACTGTCCTGGAGTACTAGAACGGGAAGCATGGACTGAGGTGGAGTTTATTGTATCCTATGGGATCATAGTCCAGAAAAAAATCAACAAAGAAAATGGGCAGAGGACAGAGGTCACTATAAAGAGCCAGGTGAATGACCAGGGGCAGCAGGAACAGAGAAGAGAAAATACAGTCTGAGTTCATAACTGGCTGGCATGAATTGGGTTAATACTATAGCACTAGGGAAATAAGGGTTTTGTACCTGTTGGTAGAATGATAGTGCATGCTAATGCCAGTCTTATAGGATCTAGAGCATATAAGGGACCTTAGTAGAGGTCATCTCATCCTTCCTCTCCATCTTACAGATGAAGAGACTAAGGTCTGGAAGGATGAAGTAGTCCAAAGTCATGTAAGTACTAAATAATAGAAAACATATTTGAACCCAGGTCTAAACCCAATGTGGTTTTTCTCCTTGTATTATGAAAAGAAAGAAAAGAATTTTTGCTTTCAACTTTGCACTGCCTCTGAAGTTTGCATAGTGCTTCAGAAATATTATTTCATTTGATCTTCATAATAACTCTGAGAAGAGGTGTTATTTTTATCCTCATTTTACAATTGAAACTGCTGAAGATAGAATAAGTGATTTACCCAGGGTTACATGGGTAATGAGCAAGGTTGGATTTGAACTCAGATCTTCATGATTCCAAGTTCAACACTCTATCCACTATAATACCCAGCTCCATTTCATTGTGTGAGTACCACTTTACTGAGAAGGGTCATCACCCACCATATACCTTGTGTGATGGTCTTCCTGAGTTGCTGTGAAAAGAGTACTACTGTACAAAAAATCATTTGCTGGTCGATGGTTACACCTCTCTTAACTTGCCTGGACTGGTCCTTCTATCTTCAGGTCTGTAGAACTTGAATTCTATATCATAGCCTTAGAGAGGACCCAAGATCACTTCCATACCACAAAGAGGCATCAGAATAGAACTTTAGTGAAAGATAAATTGTAACATATGTGTATGCTATTATCAATATTAATATTCATATATGTGTGCTATTATTAATATTATTAACAATAATATCCATGCATTTTCACTTCAGAGTAAAAGGTGCCAAGTTCCTAAATTCTGAGAGGCCAGGGTGAAAATTTGTTTTCCATAGTTAAGGAAATAAAGTTCTTGAAAATGACCCTCACGTGCATTTAAAGGTCTGGCCTCATTTTCAATGATTCACACCAATTCAGGTGACCATTTTCAGGTGTGAATGGGGACTTCAGACACACATTCCAGCCTATGTGTGCGTTAGCTCAGTAGCTCCTTGGCATTTCATTCTTTAGACCAGACCACGCTATGGAAAAATTATGACTTTTGTCTTACAGAGATATGAAGACTTATTCAGTTACATTCTGACACCTCCTTCCCAGAATTGTTGTAAGATTCAAATAAGATAATGTTTATAAAAATACTTAGCACAATGCCTAGCACATAGCAGGTGCTTAGTGTTTATTGTTGTTGCTGACCCTTCTTCTTGAAGAGGATTGATGCCATCATGAGAGGGATATGTGAACTTACTCGTAAATTGGATTTAAGTGAGGCAGAGTTGCAAAGTCATCAGCCTCACTCTCTCTTACAGAGTTGTTGAAGTCCAGTGGCAAGACAAAAGTCAATATGACTGGTGATGACCAGGATTGACTGACTGACATGGATTGGGTTAATACCGTGAACACACCCCAATTGGACAGTTTTTTCTTTTGGGCTTCTTTTACCTTCCCATTTTTTTCAATTAAATATTTGACTCATGTCTAGGTTTTCCGAAATGTAGGTAACCCTACTCAGGGTAGTAATGCATATGGGTAGAACAGCCATTATTTTATTCCACAAAAAATAGAAAAGACTTGAAAGACTCATAGGGATTCATGAACAAATAGAATACAATACTCAGCCAGCCCATTTCTTGAAGTTTTCATGAAATAGTGGAAACAAGGCTGGCTTTCGAGTTAGAGGAGCAATGTTAGAATCCTACTTGTGTTGCCTACTACCTGTGTTACCTTGGAAAAATCCTCTAACCTTCCTGGGCCTCACTTTCCTCATTGAAGTCCTTCCCACCTCTACTTCTATGAATCTCAAATTCCTCTTGGAAAGGACTGAACTGGGGATTGTCATCAGGTCAAATTTTTTTATATTCTGGAGGATCTGAAGTCTTCCCACAGGCTCTTACATGGTCTGTCCAAGACTTATGGTCCTATCTAGCCATTTAGATTCCCCTAAGAAGTCAAACACAGAACAAGCCTTCCCCTTTGCATATTACTTGGGCAGTCCAAATAACTCATTGACTTTGCCCTCCAGGTAGGATATTACTCAGGAATCATGCGACAGTTTTTCTCCAAGGAATGTTCTTCTGTAGGAAATTTGTCACTAGAAGATCTGATCACCAAACTCTTATCTTGGAAATGGTAGAACTTAAGGTTACCTACAAGATAATTACCAAAGTCGGTGCTGTCCAGAAAATTGCCCTTCTCTGGTTGGAAGACTAGAGTCTGGGATCATGCTACCCAGGGAATTTAAAATCCATCTTCTTTATAGAGTTTGCAGTTGACATTAGCTATCTATAAACTATTCTTTTGGGCCAAAAGTACACACGTGACTGCTTTTGCTATGTACTTCTGCAGGAAACTTGCCATTTCTTTGGTTGAGAAAGTCATGTCTTAGGGTCTCTCCCCTAAGGCTGCATATGTAGGCATATGCAACTCCCATTTTATTTTGCATCAAGATGAATATTTCCATTTCCTCAGAGGAAAGACTGTGCATGGGCATAGATTTCTCCATCTCTCCCACCTCCATGCCCAGGACCACTCTACTTCACTTTGGCTTGTTTCTGAATGGAGGAAGAATGAAAGGAAAATCCAAATAGACCATGCAGGTGGACTTCTCTGGGGGAAAAAACCCCAAAAAACAAAGAAATGGCTTAAGAATAAAGTCCCAGCCAGCCAAAGGCACCTTCAATTACTGGGACCCAATCAGGAGTTCTCAGAAAACTACTTGTGGGAAATCCCACATGCTTTATAGGTAGCTACCCAGCAGATGTCTACAAAACAGACCTTGCAATCTCATGAAGTTGGTTGGGGAATGAATGGAATTGATCAAAGACTCCCTTGATCAACTCTCCTTATGCAATATACAACCTGACATAGTAAATATTTAGTAAATACCACTTGCTTGATTAACTAAGTGATTGGACACTGAGGACAATTCTAGACTGCCTTCTCCAGCCATTAGGGTGTGTGAGATGATACAAGGGGTGCTCAGAGAATTCAGACTATTCTAAATAATCACAGAAATAAAATAGAATTGAGAAGACACATCTATTATTGATACATCCAGTTTTTTTTTTTACCATCTCATAATACTCGAAGTAGTAAAACTTATTTACACACTGAGCAGTGAACTAAGTGTGTCAAATTAAATTCATCTGAATTTTAGTCATTCCAAGAGGGAAAGTAAATACTATTCTTTCTTAAGATGAGAGCTCAGAGAAGGATGCATGGGACTTATGGTGTGAAGTAACCCCCTTGTGCATGTTGAATCTTCAACAGAGTTGTAACTCTGGCATTTAAACATTTTAGAAATCATGAAACTATATAGGTGGAAGAAAAAAAGTATGATACAAGAGAGCAGTGAACTGTGAGTCAATCTCTGTACTAGGTGTGTAACCTTGAGAAAGTTAATTTAGCTTCTCTGAATTTGATTTCCCTCATCCATAAGATGATAAGGTTGAATTTCTACTGGGCCCCAGAAGGTAGGGCTACAAGCAATGGGAGAAAGTGTCAAAGAAGCCAACTGAAGCTAAAAGAGGAGGGGATTAGGGAAGGGATGATTTCTTATAAAAGTTTAATGGGCTCTCTTCACAGATGGTGAGTGCCCCCTCACTGAAACTCTTTATGTAAAGTCTGATGTGTCATAAAAGGTATTTTTCTCAGTTGTTACATCTAATTTTGGACTCAATGGTCAATGATGTCCACTCCAACTCTGAAATGCTATGAATCAATAATTCTAACATTCTATGATTTTTATCTCCTTAATGTTTTTATTACCTACACTATTGTGTCTTATGGATGTTTAGATAATGGACAGTTTGGGGCAATTTCAGACGTTTTGGTGTTCTTTAGCCTTTAGGTGACTTTAAATTACATACTATGCATTTATTTGTTCATCTGTGATGGTGGGGCAAGAGATTCAGCTCTGGTAGGAGAAAGTAGAAACAGAGAATTTCAGGGAGTTTGAGCAATGCCCAGGATATTCTTGGGAAAATAGAGCATCAGAAAACTTCTACCGTAAGACCTGGTTGAGCAGATATAGCAATAGATTTATTGTCTGAGCAATTCCAAAAGACTCCTGATGGAAAATGCTATCCACATCCAGAGAAAGAACGATGGAGTCTGAATGCTGATTGAAGCACACTGTTTTCTCTTTTTGCTGTTTTTTTATTTCTTGTGGTTTTTCCCTTTTCTGATTCTTCTTTCACAACATGA